>NC_057802.1:431993985-432205636 GCF_018294505.1 Triticum aestivum
CGGCGAAGTGGGCGCGGGTGGCGGCGAATTCGGAGGCGACACGTGGCGGCGGCGGTGGGAGGCGGACACGTCCGTCGGTGGGAGTTTTGTCCGGCGGCGCGGAGGGGACGAGGTTAGGGTTTGATCTGCGAAGATTTCGGGGGACTCGCATATATATAGCTAGACGGAGCTAGGAGACTCCAAATGGAGTGCGGTTTTCGCCCACACGATCGTGATCGAACGACCTAGAGCATGGAGATGACTTAGAGGGGTTTTGGGCTGTTTGGAGGGGGGGTTTGCGGCAACACACAAAAGGACTTTGCGGTTACCCGGTTAACTGTTGAAGTTCCGAACGACCTCCAAATGGAACGAAACTTGACCGGTGGTATACCGGTGGTATACCAAGGCCACTTGACAAGACTCGGTCCATTCCGAGAACGTTCAACACCCGCTCACAAAAAGAAACGAAAAGGGGTGCGCCGGAGGAGGTGGGAGTGCCGGATTGCAAAACGGACAACGCAGAAAATGCTCGGATGCCAGAGACGAACACATATGCAAATGCAATGCACATGATGACATGATATGAGATGCATGACATGAACAAAATGCAAAACGAAAAAACAAAACCCGACCACGAAGGGAATATCATAACACATAGCCGAAAATGACAAGAGTTGGAGTTACAAATATGGAAAGTTACATCCGGGGTGTTACAACACTCCACCACTACGAGAGGATCTCGTCCCGAGATCTAGGACTGAAAGAACTCCGGATATTCGGAACGGAGGTGGTCCTCGCGTTCCCAGGTGGCTTCTCGGTCGAAATGGTGCGACCACTTCACTTTCAGGAACTTGATTGACTTGTTGCGAGTCTTGCGCTCAGTTTCTTCAAGAATAGCAACGGGGTGCTCATGATAAGACAGATCTTCTTGGAGGTCAATCTCTTCGAAGTAGATGGTGCGCTCAGGAGTCTTGAAGCACTTGCGAAGCTGTGACACGTGGAACACATCGTGCACGTTCGCGAAGTTGGAAGGAAGCTCAAGTTGATAGGCGAGGTCGCCTCTCTTGCCAACGATCTTGAAAGGACCCACGTATCTAGGAGCAAGCTTCCCTTTGATACCGAAGCGACGAGTGCCTTTCATTGGAGAGACGCGGAGGTAGACATGGTCTCCGATCTCGAAAGCCAAATCACGATGCTTACTATCATAGTAACTCTTCTGGCGCGATTGCGCGGCTTTGAGATTTTCACGGATGACTTTACACATTTCTTCAGCCTCTTTGATTATGTCATTGCCAAGAAGTTGGCGTTCACCAGTCTCTGACCAATTGAGAGGAGTACGACACTTTCTGCCATAGAGAATTTCGAATGGGGCCTTGCCCGAACTCGCTTGGAAGCTGTTGTTGTATGAGAATTCGGCATATGGAAGACAATCTTCCCATTTCATGCCAAAGGAAATGACACAAGCCCTGAGCATATCTTCAAGAATTTGATTTAGTCGCTCGACTTGGCCACTAGTTTGAGGATGGAAAGCTGTGCTGAAGCGAATGTTGGTGCCCATGGCCTTCTGGAAGGAGTCCCAGAACTTAGAAGTGAAGATGCTTCCACGATCTGAAGAAATCAATTGTGGAATGCCGTGCAAGGAGACAATCCTGGAGGTGTATAGCTCTGCCAACTGAGCTGCTGTGATAGATTCTTTGATTGGGAGGAAATGAGCCACTTTAGAGAGCTTGTCAATGACAACGAAGATAGCATCATTTCCGCGCTTGGACTTAGGAAATCCTGTCACGAAGTCCACTTCGATATGATCAAACTTCCATTCTGGGATAGCAAGAGGTTGGAGGAGACCAGCTGGTCGTTGGTGTTCTGCTTTCACTCTTCGACAGACATCACATTCATTCATGAATTGCGCGATTTCTCGCTTCATTCGAGTCCACCAATACGACTGCTTGAGGTCATGGTACATCTTTGTACTTCCAGGATGAATGGAAAGAAGAGAATTGTGCGCCTCGTTCATAATGACTTTCCTTAGATCACCTTTAGGAACCACAATCCGGTCCTCAAAGAATAAAGTGTCTCTGTCATCAATGTGATAGCACTTGTATTCACGTTTCACCTTCTTCACCATGGTATCCAGGAGTTGTGCCTCACGAATTTGATCTTCCAAAGTAGGAGAGACAGTGAGGTTGGCAAGAAAGCCTTGAGGAACAACTTGGAGATTCAGCTTGCGGAAGGCTTCAGAAAGATCCGGCTGAAATGGCTTGAGAATTAAGCTGTTGCAATAAGCCTTCATGCTCAAAGCATCTGCAATGACATTGGCTTTGCCTGGAGTATATTCAATACTCGGATTGTACTCTTGAATCATTTCGACCCATCGAGTTTGCCTGAGGTTGAGGTTGGGCTGAGTGAAGATGTACTTGAGACTCTTGTGATCGGTGAAAATGTCCACTTTTCTTCCCAATAAGAGATGTCTCCATGTTATTAATGCATGGACAACTGCCGCCAACTCAAGATCGTGAGTGGGGTAGTTCTTTTCATTGGGCTTCAACTGACGAGAGGTATAGGTCACAACTTTCTTCTCTTGCATTAACACAGCACCGAGACCTTGAAGAGAAGCATCACAGAAAACTTCAAATGGCTTGGATTCATCAGGGGAAGTTAAGACAAGAGCTGTGATGAGTTTCTCTTTGAGAGTGTTGAAAGCAACGTCACACTCAGGAGACCAGACATACTTCACATGCTTCTGGAGGAGGTTGGAAAGAGGCTTTGCAATCTTTGAGAAATTCTCAACGAATCTTCGGCAATAGCTTGCAAGACCAAGAAAACTGCGAAGCTGCTTGACATTCTGATGAGGTTCCCAATTCACAATTGCGGACACCTTCTCGGGATTAACAGCGATGCCCTTGGCAGAGATGATATGACCAAGGTAAAGAACTTCCTCAAGCCAAAACTCACATTTGGAAAACTTCGCATAGAATTGATACTCTCTGAGCTTGTCGAGCACCAATCGCAAATGTTTGGAATGATCCTTCTTATTCTTGGAGAAGACCAAGATATCATCGAGATACACCAGGACGAATTCATTGGTATAGGGGTTGAAGATGAAATTCATCATCCGAGAGAATGTTGGAGGAGCATTGACAAGGCCGAAAGACATGACAGTATATTCATAAGAACCAAAGCTTGTTCTGAATGCTGTCTTGGGAATATCATCTTCACGAATGCGAATCTGATGATAACCCATACGAAGGTCAAGCTTGGAGAATACTTTAGCACCTTTGAGTTGCTCGAATAGCTCGTTGATGTTGGGAAGCGGATACTTGTTCTTGATTGTCTTCTTGTTCAATGGACGGTAGTCGACACAAAGTCGGTCCGTGCCATCCTTCTTCTGGACAAAAAGAACACCACAACCCCATGGAGATGAAGTCGGTCTGATCAGACCCAGACGCTCTTGTTCATCGAGCTGTTTCTTCAATTCCTTCAGCTCCTTGGGTCCCAGCTTGTAAGGACGCTTGCAAACGGGTTCAGTGCCCGGCTCAAGATCGATAACGAACTTAACTGGCCGGTGAGGAGGCATACCCGGAAGCTCTTCTGGAAAGACATCTTGATACTCACAAACGACTGGAATTTGAGAGATGGCATTCAATTTGCCCTTCTCATTGAGACAAAATAACCGAATGGTTTCATCTCGAGCGGCATAAATGATAAAATCCTCAGAAGAGTGTGTCCATTGAATTTCCCTGGCAGCACAATCAAGTTGAGCCTTGTGCTTAGAAAGCCAGTCCATCCCGAGAATAAGATCCATATCCGAGTCACCAAGAACAATTGGAGAAGACAGAAATTTATAGTTGGCCATCTTGATGGAAACATCAGGAAGGGTAGCGAAGTGAGGCTGATTGTTGACTTGACCTTGATTTCCTTGATTGCCTTGCCCTTGGGTACGTTCTTGCAAGATTTGCAGAATCATCTGAGCATTGGCGTTGGTGGCTGCCATGATAGCTTGCCATGCCTCCGGAGGCAGAGGTGGTGGCGGAGGGTTCGCCTGACTCCTTTCATTGCATTCCGGATTCTGACACGTTGGCGGAGCCATCTTGAAGAGGGTGACATCCGTTAGCATCTTGATAGACAAATAGACAAGTAGAATCAACGGATAGAAATTGCAACATATAGTCTTCACAATAAACATTTGAACGAGGATGAACGAATGAATTCCATAGTAAATCACCACACTTCCATTAAGTTGAGAAGCCACTTAGAAAAAGTTATGGAATCAACATTTGAGTTCGAAGCAACTCGAATACCACAATTCAAAACAAAACAAAGTATTGGCTTGCAGAATAAGCCGGGACAAACATATGATAGAGATTTCGACCGAAGTTTTCGTGGTGGGGCCCACACGGGCTCGATCGTACAACACCATCATGTACAAGGCAGTCCACATGACATACGAAGCGTCCTCGAGTCGACATAGCCAAGGACTCTTTAAGACACTACGAGACCACTGTAAAACCAAACGTGGAAAGGCGGACCACTAGACGTCGAACCCCAATCTCATATCATGCGTCTGTCGGAAAGATATCCTAGGAGCTACTTGAATTCCCACTTATAAACTCCCAAAACTTTCTGGTTATGCAATCTGGTGTTGGGGATACAGGGGACACAAAATATATCACTCAAACTAGCAATCCCTAGATCCAGCTGTATCCATCCGTCAACACATAACCAAGAAACCTTCGGAAATCGTGTACCTCAACCTTCGAAAAGCATCCGTTGTACGAGTTATGGCAATACTCCCGAACTCCCGCCCCAGTACTGGGTGGCGTCGAGGTGATCTCACCAACAACTGCATAAAAGAGATTTCGATGTCGGCGAAACACAGGTATTCCAGAACTGCAACGATAAAATTGTGACGACAACACCTCGGAGCTCAACTCCCCGGGACACTGCCACAACCCCTAAATGTCAGGAGGCACCAAGAACAATGTTCTCGTCACAAAACCATCGGAACGATTCCAAGATACCCGCGTGATCCTAAAATTTTATTTTGTGAAATTTGAGGAGAGAAGAGTCAAAACTTCTACGTCAGGAGACCTCACCAGAGCGACTAAGGGACTGAGGAGTAAAAAGAATCCTACTCTCGGATATATATAATCCTAAGACTCAAAACATTTTTGTTCTAGACTCAACAACGCAAGCGATTCGATCAAGCAGGGGGCTCCTAAGTCGGGGATGGCTCTGATACCAACTTGTAACGCCCACGATGCGGCTATATCTCCCACGTGTCGAGGCACGACTTCGAGGCATAACCGCATTGTGGTTTTGTCGCAAGAAGGGTCATCTTCACACAATCCCATGTAATGAACAAGAATGGGATAACGAGTGTTGGCTTACAATCGCCACTTCACACAATACATAAATATAATTCATACATCAACCAAAATCCACACATATAGACCGGCTACGGTCAAATCCAAAAGAAAATAAGATAACCCCAAATGCTAGATCCCCGATCGTCCCAACTGGGCTCCACTACTGATCACCAGGAAAAGACACATAGTAACGACCACGTTCCTCGTCGAACTCCCACTTGAGCTCGGTTTCGTCATCTGCACTGGCATCATCGGCACCTGCAACTGTTTTGGTAGAATATGTGAGTCACGAGGACTCAGCAATCTCACACCCGCGAGATCAAGACTATTTAAGCTTATAGGAAAGGATGGTGTAATGAGGTGGAGCTGCAGCAGTCACTAAGCATGTATGGTGGCTAACATATGCTAATGAGAGCGAGAAGAGAAGAAGCGGAACGGTCGCCAACTAGTAATGACCAAGAAGTGATCCTGAACTCCTATTTACGTCAAACATAACACAAACCGTGTTCACTTCCCGGACTCCGCCGAGAAGAGACCATCACGGCTACACACACGGTTGATGTATTTTAATTAAACCAAGTGACAAATTCTCTACAACCGGACATTAACAAATACCCATCTGCCTCATAACCGCGGGCACGGATTTCGAAAGATAATACCCTGCAGGGGTGTCCCAACTTAGCCCATTATAAGCTCTCACGGTCGACGAAGGATAAACCTTCTCCCAGGAAGACCCGATCAGTCTCGGAATCCCGGTTTACAAGACATTTCGACAATGGTAAAACAACACCAGCAAAGCCACCCGAATGTGCCGACAAATCCCGATAGGAGCTGCACATATCTCGTTCTCAGGGCACACCGGATAAGCGAAGCGTACAGGTACCAACATAACCCAAGTTGCCAAGGGACGGTTCCGCACGGTGCTCTAGTTTGGACCAACACTCAGAGGAACACTGGCCCGGGGGTTTAAATAAAGATGACCCTCGGGCTCGCGAAAACCCAAGGGAAAAGGCTTAGGTGGCAAATTGTAAAACCAAGGTTGGGCCTTGCTGGAGGAGTTTTATTCAAGGCGAACTGTCAAGGGGGTCCCATAAATCACCCAACCGCGTAAGGAACGCAAACTCAAGGAACATAATACCGGTATGACGGAAACTAGGTCGGCAAGAGTGGAACAAAACACCAGTCATAAGGCCGAGCCTTCCACCCTTTACCAAATATATAGATGCATTAATTAAATAAGAGATATTGTGATATTCCAAAATATCCATGTTCCAACATGGAACAAACTTCAACTTCACCTACAACTAGCAACACTATAAGAAGGGCTGAGCAAAAGCGGTAACTTAGCTAGGAAAGGATGGTTAGAGGCTGTCATGGCAATATGGGAGGCATGATATAGCAAGTGGTAGGTAGCGCAGCATGGCAAAAAGAGTGAACAACTAGCAAAGCAAAGATAGAAGTGATTTCGAGGGTATGGTCATCTCGCCTGCAAGGTTCTCAGAGTTGTCAAAAGCTTGAGCCTCGTAAGCGTACTTGTTGAGGATATAGACCTTAGAGTCACCCGCCAGGAGGGGCCGGGTTACTCATATGGTCATTGCCAGAAGCCCGGTGCCGAGCCTAAAGATGGTGGGCCAAAGACGGGCTTAGGACCCGGATATGGCGTAAGGCCCGTAGTTACAATCATTATTATGGTAGAACTTGTAGTGTAAGGCAAGAGTAGTCGAGAGTCCGAGCCGGACACTCTTCTGAGCCGGCCGGGACTCTGAGAACTGCTGGGCGTCAGCCTCCCTATATAAAGGGACGACCCGGCAGCGGTTTGGGGGCGAGAACAATCTCATCGAGAGCCGGGCATAGCAGTTTAGCTCCCTGGTGATCGTAACCTTAATCAATACCACCTCAAACTGGACGTAGGCTTTTACCTTCACCGTAAGGGGCCGAACCAGTATAAACCCTCGTGTTCCTTGTCCCGCATTAACCCCTTCAAGCTTCCTAGCTGCAATGGCCGCATGACTAAGTCCTAGCTCGAGGACATCTGCCGTGACAATTCCACGACAGTTGGCGCCCACCGTGGGGCCAGCGCACGGTGGATTTGAGTTCTTGAAGGGCGGCTTCGAAGGGCTCAAGGGATACGCTGTGGGCCGGATGACCAAGAGTCGTCGCGGCAAGCTCTACATCGACGATGCAAACTGGGGCCCCGACGCCGGCTCAATTGAGTACGGGTACCGGGTCCCCTTCGGCGGAATTCATGTTTTCATTGGCAAGATTGGTGAGCCGGGCCCTGAGCCGGGTCTCTGCGCCGATCTCGTCGAGACGGCTCAGCGTGCACGACCCGCCCGGGCCCGGCCTGCCTTAAGGCATGCTTTTGTGGGATGTATCCATGGAGGGCCCTCTGATCGATCTGGATCTGGTGATGTGGCGGCCGCCGGCTCTGACGGCGAGTCGTCCACCGACGAGTCAAACTCGTTGTATCAACTTCAATATGGCAGGCTCATGGGTTGTTCCGATGGTCACAGTATTCCGGACCCGTTTGAGCCGCCAAGTCAGGTTGGAGTCTTTATGGCCGGTGCACAGTCTGTTCAGAACCCCGCTGCTGGAGCGGGAAACCCGGTGCCCTCGCCGGCTCAGGTACTAATGAAGCTCAGCATGATGCGGAGGTGGCGCAGTTAAAATTGGATCTAGTGAAATCTAAGGAGGATCTGGCAGCAGAAGGGATCAGGATGGCTGCGGAAAGGGCGGCTCTCGACGCCCAAACCCAGTTAATTCAAGCGCAGTCCTTCCGGCTCACGATGGATCAAAACGCGTCCAATGAGGTCCTGAGAAGGAGGCATCAAAAGGCCCAATCCCGACTCCCTCCGGTTTACGATCCACGAAACCTCTTCAACACGCCGGGTGCAGGATCTAGTAGCCCGCCAGGGGTCATAGTGCCCGGGTCTGGGACCCCTATTCAGCCACAAGTGATGGGGCCTCCCCAGGTGCCCCCAGCCCCGCCTCAGTACGTGCCAATACCCCCGGGTCATTATAATAACCCGCTGGAGAACATGGTCGCCGCGGCGGCACGGCTGACGGCTCTCCCGGTTGACGGCGACTCTCCGACGGCTATTGAAACCCGCCGGGTCAGGGAACTCCTTCAGACAGCACTGGCGCAGCAAGAGGCGTACTCCTATAGCCGGAACAGGATCCACTCGACCCCTCGCCCAGGCCGGAGCCCGAGTTACAGCAGGCACATGGTCTCAGCGACCGGCTCAAGTAATGTCCGACGCCATGACCCGCCCCCTGGCCATGGCCCGGCTCATAACGGAGCCTTTCACGCAGCAGACCAAGACAGAGCACGGCGAGAGGCGGAGCAGGTGCCCCAGCTGACGGCTTACCAGACTCCCCCAACTTATCCGACGGCTTCCGTCGACGTGGGTATCCCTACCAGGACTGGGGGTGTCCCTTGTTTAGTGCCAGCTATCCGCAACGAACGTCTACCCAAGGACTTCAAAGGCCCTAGGAAGGTGCCTAATTACACAGCAGACTTACAACCCGCAGCCTGCATCGCGAGTTACGAGATGGCTATGGAACTGCTGGAGGTCAATGAGGCGGCCATGGCTAAGTACTTCACCATGATGTTAGATGGGACTGCCCGCACTTGGTTGAAAGGGCTACCACCGAATTCCATTGGGTCTTGGGCTGAGCTGAAGGCCCGGTTCATCCAAAACTTCAAGGATACCTGTAGGCAGTCTATGTCAATCGTGGATTTGACTAACTGCAAGCAGCAGGAGGGTGAGTCTACGACACATTGGGTTCGCCGGGTTAAGGAGATAATACATTCCTCGGATAAAATGGATGCCGGCTCTGCAGTCTTAATGTTGGAGCAGAATTCTCGTTTTGTGCCCCTGAAGATGAAACTCGGGCGGCTTAAGCGCGACTGCAATGATATGGGTACACTGATGGCGGCTCTTGTCAAGTACGCCGATTCTGATGGTACCAAGGACCCCGCTTCAGATGATGAAAGGACAGGGAAGGGAAAGAAGAACGGCAATGTCAAGGGTCCTCAGCGTAACCCGGGAAACCAAGGAGGAGGCAAGCACAAGGCCGATGGCAGCCTAGAGTTTGTAGCCAACGCCAGCTCGCAAGGTAGTAACCAGCGACGCAAGGGGAGGCCCCCTCCCCGAGGCGGCGGGTCCGGTCCGACGCTGGAACAACTGTTGAATGAGCCTTGTCCAAGGCATGGCTCTAGAGAGAAGCCAACAACTCATCTATGGAAGGATTGTGCAATCATGAAGGCCTTTAAGAATTACAATGGCCCGGGCGGCGGCTCAGGCGCTGGCGGCTTTCATGGCCCGGGCGGCGGCTCAAATTCTAACCCTCAGAACGGTCAAGGGGGCTTTAATCAGCAGTCTGGCCAGGGTCATCAACAGCAGCAGGGAGGTTATCAGACCAATCCAAAGCAGCTTAGCGGTGGGCAGTATCATGTGTTTACCACCAGTCTGTGCAAGCGAGATCAGAAGCTTCATAAGAGGGCTGTGAACGCTGTTGAGCCGGCGGTTCCACGCTACTTGCGGTGGTCAGAGCAACCTATAGTGTGGAGTAGGGAGGATCACCCTCCCCGGGTGGATAATCCGGGTCACTTGGCCCTGGTGGTGGCTCCTCAGGTGAGAGGATATAAGTTCACTAAGGTGCTCATGGATGGGGGCAGCAGCATCAACATCCTCTATTATGAGACATTTCGTCGTATGGGGTTGATTGATAAGAATCTCAGCCAATCAAACACTATTTTCCACGGTGTGGTACCTGGTAAGTCGGCTTACCCAGTCGGCAAGATCGAGTTGGAAGTAGCCTTCGGAGATGAGAACAACTACAGGGTGGAAAAATTGACCTTTGAGGTGGTCAAGATAAGAAGTCCGTACCATGCCATATTTGGGCGGCTGGCTTACGCCAAGTTCATGGCACGGCCGTGTTACATATATTTACAGCTCAAGATGTTGGGTCATAATGGGACCATTACGGTTCACGGCAGCCGGAAGGTGGCCTTGGAATGTGAGGAAGGCGATGCAGCTTATGCAGAATCTGTTTGTGCAACAGAGGAGTTGATGTTTTACAAAGACAACGTCGAGCCAACAGATATGAACTCTCTGAAAAAGCCGACTACGGAGCATGAGCCGGCAATGAAATTTAAGTCGGCTGATGAGACTAAACTTGTTGATTTCGTTCCAGGAGATTCATCTCAGCAATTCAGCATCAGTGCCAATCTGGATCCAAAATAGGAAAGCGCGCTCATCGAGTTCATCCCTGAGAATAGGGACATCTTCGTATGGAAACCTTCTGACATGCCAGGTGTACCTAGAGAACTCGCTGAGCACAGTCTAAATGTTGATCCGAAATTTAAGCTGGTTAGACAGTTCCTTCGGCGGTTTAATGAAGAGAGGCGGAAAGCCATTGGCGAAGAGGTGGCCCGGCTCTTGGCGGCCGGGTTTATTGTTGAAGTCTTCCACCCAGAATGGTTAGCTAACCCGGTGCTCGTACTCAAGAAGAACGGCACTTGGCGGATGTGTGTGGACTACACGGACTTAAATAAAGCATGTCCGGCTGATCCTTTTGCCCTTCCCCGTATTGTTCAAATTATTGATGCTACGGCCGGTTGTGCGCGCTTAAGTTTCCTGGACGCTTATTCTGGATATCATCATATTAAAATGGCGGTTAAGGACCAGGA
Source organism: Triticum aestivum (assembly GCF_018294505.1). Lineage (NCBI taxonomy): Eukaryota > Viridiplantae > Streptophyta > Magnoliopsida > Poales > Poaceae > Triticum > Triticum aestivum. The sequence goes on from NC_057802.1 coordinate 432,005,026, forward strand.
GAAGACGGCGTTCATCACTCCCTTTGGAGCCTTCTGCTATGTATCCATGCCCTTTGGGCTCAAGTGTGCACTACCGACTTATCAGCGTTGCGTGCAGAACTGTCTTCATAAACAGATTGGGCGCAATGTTCATGCTTCTTTGGACGATATTGTGGTTAAATCCATAAAGGAGGAAACCCTGATAGATGATTTGAGAGAAACCTTTGATAATCTCCGGGTCTACAAGATGATGCTTAACCCGGCCAAGTGTGTCTTTGGTGTCCCTGCAGGCAAGCTCTTGGGTTTTTTGGTTTCTGACAGAGGCATCGAGGCTAACCCGGAGAAGATCAAGGCCATCACCTCCCTGGCTAAGCCGGCATGTATAAATGACGTTCAGCGTTTGGCGGGTCGCATCGCTGCTTTAAGCCGGTTTATAAGCCGTTTGGGTGAGAAGGCCATGCCATTATATCAGTTGAGGAAGAAAACTGATAACTTTGTCTGGAATGATGCAGCTAATACCGCTTTTGAGGATTTGAAGAAGCAGCTGGCAGAGCCCCCAGTCCTTGCTGCTCCGGTGGATAAGGAGCCCTTATTACTGTACGTGGCGGCAAACACACGAGCCGTCAGTGTGGCTGTGGTGGTGGAACGCAAGGAAGAGGGTAAGGAGCATCCGGTTCAGCGGCCGGTTTATTATGTCAGCGAAGTGCTTATCGAGTCCAAACAGCGGTATCCACATTGGCAGAAGCTTGTTTATGGTGTGTTCATGGCAAGCCGGAAGCTTAAGCATTATTTCCAGGGTCATCCCATAACCGTGGTCAGTTTTGCCCCTCTTGGTGATATCATTCAAAACAGAGAGGCCACAGGGAGAGTGGCTAAGTGGGCTATTGAGCTCGGACCTCATGGTCTCAAATATGTGCCACGCACTGCTGTTAAATCTCAGGCCCTGGTGGATTTCATCAATGATTGGACAGAGTCACAAGTGCCCGAGCAAAAGCCGGATAACACATATTGGACTTCACTTCGATGGGTCCAGGCAATTGGAGGGCTCGGGGGCTGGAGTTGTATTGGCTTCCCCTAAAGGTGACAAGTTCCATTACGTGCGACAGTTGATGTTTCCTTGCACTAACAATGCGGCTGAGTACGAGGCCTTGCACCACGGTCTTCGGATGGCTAAGGAGATGAGCTTGAGCCGGGTAAGGTGTTTCGGTGACTCAGATTGGTGGCTCAACAAGTATCAGGCAAGTGGGACTCTAAGGACCCTCTCATGGAGGCTTATCGCCGCGAAGTTGATGCCATTGCTGGGCACTTTCAGGGCTACCAAGTAGAGCACATTGATCGCAGGAAGAACGAGGCGGCTGATGCTTTAAGCCGGCTGGGCTCTCAGCGAAAGCCGGTGCCGCCTAATACTTTCCTGGATGTCCTATATAATCCTTCTTTTAAGTTGCCTACAGAGGAAAACTTGGTTGTCCCCGACCCGGAGGCACGACTGGTGGCGGCTCTCCATATCATACCAGACTGGACAATGCCCTATATGGCTTACATGACCCGGGGCGAGTTGCCTGAGGATGAAACTTTGGCCAGGCAAATAACCCGGCGGGCTAAGTCAATGATTGTTACCAATGGTGAGTTGCACCACCGCAGTGTTACGGGAGCGTTTCAGCGTTGTGTTTCCCCTGAGGAAGGGCAAGAGATCTTGCGTGAGATCCATGAACGGGATTGTGGCCATCACACCGGCTCAAAGTCTCTTGTGGCCAAGGCTTTTCGTCATGGTTTTTATTGGTTGACGGCTCATGCTGATGCAGAGGACTTGGTCAGTAAGTGTGATGGTTGCCAAAGGTTCACGCGACGGGCTCATGTACCGGCTCTAGAGCTGAGGATGATCCCAATTACTTGGCCCTTTGCCGTCTGGGGGCTGGATATGGTTGGGCCTTTCAAAAGATCCAAGGATAAGAAGACCCACCTTTTGGTGGCAGTTGACAAGTTTACCAAGTGGGTTGAAGCGGAGCCAGTTAGCAAGTGCGATGCAGCCACGGCGGTTCAGTTTATGAAAAAGGTGATCTTTCGCTTTGGTTTTCCACACAGCATTATAACTGACAATGGCACCAATTTATCCAAAGGCGCCATGGAGGAGTTTTGTCAACGAGAGCATATCCGACTTGATGTTTCCTCGATGGCTCATCCTCAATCCAATGGTCAGGCGGAGAGAGCTAATCAGGAGGTTCTGAAGGGCATCAAGCCCCGGCTTTTGGTCCCTTTGCAACGGACGCTGGGTTGTTGGGTGGAGGAGTTGCCCTCCGTGTTATGGAGCATCAACACTACTCCTAACAAGTCTACAGGTTTTACGCCTTTCTTCATGGTTTATGGGGCAGAAGCAGTCCTCCCCAGTGACATCCGTCATGACTCACCTCGAGTGGCAGCTTACGTTAAGGCGGATAATGAACAGGCGCGCCAGGATGCTCTTGACTTGTTGGACGAACAGCGTGATGTGGCAGCAGCCCATTCAGCGATTTACCAACAAGACCTGCGCCGTTATCATAGCCGCCGGGTTAAATCCTGGGTCTTCTAGGAAGGTGATCTCGTGCTCCGGCTCATCCAGGATCAAACAGATGCGCACAAGCTATCCCCGCCTTGGGAAGGACCCTTTGTGGTCAGCAAGAATTTGCACAATGGGTCATATTACCTCATTGACATTCGGGAGCACAAAGATTCACGTAAGTCAGAGGAAGAGACCCGACGGCCGTGGAACATAGCTCAGCTTCGGCCTTACTACACTTGAGCCACCGGCTCTCATGATGTACATACTTCTCTAAGCCATGTATATATTATGATAAGCAATAAAGCAGGACCTCTGTCCTTTTTTCTCCTCCAAATGTGCACGTGTTGTTTTCATCACCAGATTACATGATAACTTGAAGGAGGATCCGGCTTATGATCGTATTCGAATCTAGCCGTAGGCAATAATGTCACTTGGGGGCTTCCTGTTCAAACATAGGTCGTATTCGAACCAAAGAGAACACAGCTGTCGATACCCATTTGATTGGCAAAGTGCCGAGCTCATTGGGGAGTTTTCTTTGATCATATTTGAATCTTAGTTTAACCCCTTTGAGAACCGATGTGGATCGTATTCGAATCAGCGTTGTTAAACAATTCTTAAAGTCATTTGGGGGCTTCCTGTTCAAACATGGGTCGTATTCGAACCAAAGAGAACATAGCTGTCGATACCCTCTTGATTGGCATCGCCACACCCACTGGGGGCTATATGATCGTATTCGAATCCTAGCATAACCCCTTTGGGCCGGGTCTCTGGTCGTATCCGAACCGGAAGCCCCTAAGTTCCTCTGCCTTATAGCAAGTTCCGTCTGCTTCTTTCCAAGTGTGTACGGCCGGGTCTCACTTTGCCGGCTTAACTTTGGTTTACAGTATTAGCTGAACGCAATGGGTGTTATTAAGACAGGTAAACCGGAATTTCGGTACCAACCTTCCTACCCGGGTTATCTAAACCGGAAGTATGCTTGCAGGACGCTAAGTATGTTATTACGGCTGTATTCACGATATTATTGAAGACCAGTCCTTTTTGATTCATATTCCGGGTTATCTGAAACCTATGATTCTCAGGGCGGTCAGCCTCCTCGAGGCTTGTGATTTGTCTTTCTCTGCAGGATAGTTACAGGCAACTATTTTGAGGGTAAGGAAAACAAATGATTAATTATGACCCGGAGAAACATAAAGGAGACAATTTCAACAGACTTCAGAATTCAAGGCGTGCACGATGGCACGACAAAGATAAAGTATTGGTCCTACTCTATTACAAGACTCATTGAGTCCAAAAGGGTGAGGCATTGTTTGCTAAGCCGCCAGCCAAGTTACGACGTTTGTTGAGTTGAAGTCTCCGGCTCGTTCCTATCTTCTCCTCCGGCTGATCCCAAGACCTGGAAAGTTGATGACTTCCAGTCGATGCCGCTGAGAGCTTCGAATTGGGCTTCCTCGTCAATTAACCCAGCCGGGTCAATCTCCGGGGCGAAGGTGTGCTGACGAGCCGGCGGGATCAAGTTAAGGGCTTCATAGCGCGGAGTAGGGATCCTCTGATTTTCTGCATCGTAGCCCGGCTGATACTTAGTCAGATATGTATCGTTGCCAATCAGAGTGGCCACCGGGCGTACGACTTTCACGCAAGCTGCAAAGTCCTTCTAATCAAAAGCGGAGCCGTCTTCCTTCAGGCTTGGATAGCCAAGGGCGATGTCCGCCGGGTCTAACTCCGGCAAGAACGCCTTGGCCCGGCTCAGCGCGGCGATCGCTCCGGCTCTTGCAGAGGCCCGTCGCAGCTCTTGGATCCGCTGAGGCAGAACGGCGAGCCGGCGAAGGACTTATGCCAGGTGAGTCGGTACCTCGTTGGATAGGGCCACCACAGCCAAGGCACGCTGTGACCCGGTGTAGAGCTGCTCCACCAGGGTATACACGGCCTTCAGCTTGGTTACCACGCTCTGGTTGAGATTGGCACTTCTGGGACCTGTTTAACAGAATCAGATAAGCCGCCGACAAGGATGAATTATGAGATATAAAAATTCTAAACTTGATGAAAGCCGGTGAGGCGACTTACCAAAGATTGCGGCCACCATCTGGGACACCTGGCGCTTTAGGCCGGAGAGCTCGGCGGTCATCTCGGAGAGAGCCTTCTCCGCCTGTTCAGCCCGGTTCACCAATGCGGCCTTCTCTTCGGCCCACGCCTTCCGCTCAGCGTCAAACTCCGTCTTCAGCTTCTCTTGAGCGGCGATACTGGACACAAATTTGGCATTTGCCTTCCGGGTCTCCATCTCTTGCATCTTCAGCCGGTTCTTGAGATCGACCATGTCAGCCTCAAGCTTCTTGCCAGCAGCCTGCATAAATTTCCGGGTTATGACAGGAACGGTTACTATACAAATTTAAAAGTCCCAAGCGTTTTCCAAGCAAAGACACTTGGCACTTGGGGGCTAATGCATATTGAACGTATCTGTCTACAAACTGCCGGTTCAATTGAGTAAGCCGGAACCTAAGTCTACAACATATTCAATCATAAGTCGTCGACTTGGGGGCTAGCATGGTAAAGGTACCTATGCAGTAAGTAAGAGGACAGCAGAATGATACCTCAGATTTTTGCTGGATCTGGTTCACCATGGCAACCTCTGCGTCCCGGCTCTTGTGCACTTGGCTGATGTAGCCAGAGACGAGCTCTCCAATGCTCAGGTTGGCGTAGTCGGAGAGGTCCAGGTTCACCCGGTGGGGCTGCAGCAACTCCCCCTTAGCGGAGCACTTGGCCAGTGTGGTAGGTCTCCCCGGCTCAACAAATTCCGTCCGGGTGATTACCACGTCCGGATCATTTGCTGGTTGAGCCGAGCCGGAGGCCTCCGGGTTAGCAGAAGCTTCGGCAGCTGCCTTGTTGTTTGGAGCGGCGGCTTCGGGAGCGGAGGCAGCTGGCGGTTCTTGATCTGCTGCCTCCGGCTCAGGCAACTCTGGCTCTTCGATTGGCTTGGCCTTCTGCGCCCTCTTGGTGAGTTTGGCTTGGGCACTGAAAGGACAGAAACGTTAAGCACAAAAGGGTAAGTAAAGACAAGTATAGCATGAGATGGTTATCATTACCCGGGCGCGGTCTTGAAAGCCGGCAGACTCGACTGCATAGAGTCGCCCGAAGAGGGGGAGGTCTCCTGATAATTTGAGTCAGAAGAATTGAGTGGCTGACGGATAACACCCGCCAACAGATGAAAAGGGTACAAGTGGGAAATAACCTCAGTTCGGCGCTTCCTCGATGCGTCAGGTAAACCGGAGGAGAGGTCGGTGTCCTTGTTGGTCCGGGTGTGACGCCGGCTCTCATGAACCTGTCGCTTCAAAATAAATTGAGGATCTTGATAAGCTAAAGGATGTGAAAATCTTACTTTCCGGGTTACCCTTCGGACTTTCAGCCTTGGCAAGGGCTCCGAGTCGGAGGAAAGTGACATTACCTCTTCAACCACCGGGTTACTGGCTCCGGTGTCATCCTGTTGATGAACAAGTGTTGATAAGGCGGACAGAAATAAACAATAAAACATAACAAAGAGCTTACAGGTTCAGTGGTTACCTCTGACTCGGAGCTGTCGCTTAGTTGCATCAGCTCCGAAGCAGTTGGCCTACTTCCATTCTTACGGGGAGCGGCTTTTTTGGCGGCTTTCTTCGCCTTTCTGGCCTTCTTGGCCGCCTCATGGTCATATTTGACCCGCCAGAACTTGTCGTCAGCCTGAAAAATACAATGATGATTTCTTCAAACGATTCAGATGAAAGTTATATAGAGAAGAAGATAGGATGTTCAGATTGGTGGCTTACCGCTGGGGCTGGGTTGGTCTTGCAGAAGGGGGCTAACCCGGTCCTTCCACAGTCTGCCAGGCTCTCGTTTAAAAGAGCCTTGGTCATCTCCTCTGCAACATCTTCAGGAAGATCGTTGTGGCTGTGTCTCTGAGGGTCATCCTTTCGGCCCGTGTACTCGCACATTAAGCCAGGGCGGCGGCTCAATGGGATCACCCGCCAGGAGATCCAGACCCGGACCAAATCGATTCCGTTGAGACCATTGCCCAGGAGAGCCTTGATCTTGTTTATGGTGGGGAGCAGAGGCTGGCGCTCCGCTGGAGTCAGCTTGTCTGACAGTGGGTGTGTTGACTCCAGACGCGATGGGCGAAAGCCGGGCAACGGACTTTCATCAGCCGGTGACGTGTCTTGGCAATAGAACCAAGTCATGTTCCAGTCCTTTGGGTGACTCGGCGGCTCGGCATAAGGGAAAAGACAGTCTCTCCGTCTCTGAATGGAGATGCCGCCTAGCTCCAAACTTGGCCCGTTGGCGCACTCGTTCTGGCGATTCAAGTAAAATAGCTCTCTGAAGAGCAGCAGACTAGGTTCTTCTCCAAGGAAAACCTCGCAGAACACTTGGAAGTTGCAGATATTGGACACTGAGTTGGGTCCTATGTCCTGAGGCCGCAGATCGAAGAAAATCAGTACGTCTCTGAAAAACTTTGAGCCGGGCGGTGCGAAGCCCCGGCTCATGTGATCCGCAAAAATGATCACCTCCCCGTCCTTTGGCTGTGGTCTCTCTTCTGACGGGTCAAGGGCGCGGTAGGACATGACATCCTTCTTTGGCAGGTGGCAGGACTTGACAAACTCTGCTAGCGTTTCGTTGGTGACATTGGACCTCATCCAATTGCAAGTGATAGAGGCTTTAGGAGCTTTGGGAGGCATGGTGAAAGTCGGCAGCCTATGATAAAAGGAAACGTCCGGTTTAAGTATAAGCCGGAGGAAAGTTGTAATTCAGTATTAAGTGGCGGCTTACGGAGGGGACTAATGACATATATCTAAGTGCACTAGGCTATTTAAGCCGCCTGAAGTATTGAGAGTAATTCGATTGTCTACGGCCTTATCACAGATGAGCCGGAAAATTCTATGGTGCATGGTCTCCTTTAAGTCGGAAGGTTCTACGGCGCATGGTTTCTTTAAGCCGGAAATTTAAACCGCCATGGCTCAATGGGGGCAGTTTTTTACTAAGTGTGATGAAAACAGGTTTCACACTTTACGGTAAATATTTTGGATCAAAATGGTCGGGTAAAAAGAAAATCTCTAGACCTAAAGCAGATGCAGGGGAGTTCTTGAGCTCGAATGAGGCCTTTATGCAGTGAATATAAGTCTACCTGTGTTTGAAATGGGTGCTAAAACATCTACCGCAGTGGTTCCATACGGGCTAAGATCAAAAAGGAGCAGTAAAAAAGAAAACTACCGGAGCTTGTGGGCGATGGCGACGAACACGAAGAACGCGGACGAACCCTACGGCAGATCTATTCTACAGGACAAGCAGGACTTACAGGGGCTGGAGAGTCGCGGAGGTCGTCGCGTTTCTCTGGTCAGATCAGGGTGATGCAGCGGCCTGAGCTGGTGATGACGAGAAGACCCGCGGCGGCGACGGCGGCGGAGCTCGAGCACCACGGGGCAGTGAGAGGAAGGAGACGACAGAGGAAGGAGAGTGAGAAAGGCCCGTCGGGCCGGCCTATTTATAAGGGCGAGCTCATAAGTGGGCGCGAGAATCAAGGAGACCACGGCGTGGTTATCTCCCCACGAAACGCCTCGATTTCTGGGATGACAGTAAAGGTAAAGATCCATTGCGGATCTGGCGGAGTAAAAAACGGGCTTAATGGAAGATGACGTCACGGCGGATTATCCGGAGTCCAGAGGATGATGTCACGCCGGGTTATGGCCTTCACACAATTGTAAGCCGGAGGTTTTCTGTCGAAAGAATGGAAGATTGACATGAGCCAGCTCAAATCAATCTGGGGCCTAATGTTGAGGATATAGACCTTAGAGTCACCCGCCAGGAGGGGCCGGGTTACTCATATGGTCATTGCCAGAAGCCCGGCGCCGAGCTTAAAGACGGTGGGCCAAAGACGGGCTTAGGACCCGGATATGGCTTAAGGCACGTAGTTACAATCATTATTATGGTAGAACTTGTAGTGTAAGGCAAGAGTAGTCGAGAGTCTGAGCCGGACACTCTTATGAGCCGGCCGGGACTCTGAGAACTGCTGGGCGTCAGCCTCCCTATATAAAGGGACGACCCGGCAGCGGTTTGGGGGCGAGAACAATCTCCTCGAGAGCCGGGCATAGCAGTTTAGCACCCCGGTGATCGTAACCTTAATCAATACCACCTCAAACTGGACGTAGGCTTTTACCTTCATCGTAAGGGGCCGAACCAGTATAAACCCTCGTGTTCCTTGTCCCGCATTAACCCCTTCAAGCTTCCTAGCTGCGATGGCTCCACGACTAAGTCCTAGCTCGAGGACATCTGCCGTGACAATTCCACGACAGTACTCAACCGGTTCCTCGTAAGCGTACTCGTCTCCCGGCTCTACCCAAAACAACAACAGAAGCAATGGAACCACAATCAATCACGTGAAATGCACAAGCAACACGATGCAAAAACATGTATGATATGCGGCATATGATATGCGACGCATATGCGTGCTCTGGAGGAAAAATGATGAACAAGGCAGTAAATTGGCAAACCAAGCATGCCACTGGAAAGATGAGATGATTTCGGTTGAAATCGATATAAAGATCACCGGGAACGGATGCACGGTTTGCAAATGGCAAGCAAAACAAGAATGACACGAATCTGTGATTAACAGCATGATAGCACTTAGAATACATCAAGAAACTATGCTACAGCACTCCAACATAGCAACAAAGCATATGGCAGTAATCTACCGGAGATGCTTGACGAAAGATGAACACGGAGCTACGGCTAGATCACACCATAACAGGCTCAAACAAGCATGGCAAAAGTGCAAAAGATAACAGCATCAGGTAGCAATGTTCAGAGCATTAAATGAACATGCTACAGGAACTTAACATAGAAAAACAAGGAATGGCATGAATCTACTAAAAGCATATGACAAATGTCCCTTACTGACCATAAGCCAAAAAGGACCAGAAGATACGATGGCAACCATGTAAACATAGCAAGTTTCATTAACAGGTTTCAGACTTGGCAGAAAACAGAGCATGGCAAAAACAGTATTACGAAGGCATCTTGGTGAGCTTGATGCACTCACCACAAAGCAATGCATGACAAAACAATCATACCTACAACAAGATGGCATGTTTATGAAGCTATCCATGGCAAGAGCAAATACATAGCATGAAAGGAACAACTACAACAAGCTTGGCAAAATTTAATATCACCAAAATAAGCATGGATCTCTCTGTAGCCACATAGATACATAGCAACAAAATAACAGCAGTCACAGACTTAGTGAAATTACCAAGTCCCTGAAAACAGAAACATTACGAAGCCTAGTTTGCATGCTTGTGCTAGTCACCACAGAGATCACAAAAATACATGGCATACACCTCTGTAAAGATGGCATGGCATACATCAAAACACATGTAGAGCCCATACTCATAAGATGCACAGATTAAAATGAAACAAAAATAACAAATCCTCAAGTATTGATAAGTAACAGCAGATAACAACAACTAGCACTCTTGCACCAGAGATTTGGGCATCAAGATGGACCCAAATGAATATGGTGCAATGGAACAAAATGAAGAGCATCACGAGGCGAACATCTTGATATATTACACGCGTGAAACGGAGCTATATGTAGAGAGTTATGATGCGATGAACAGGAGAATATACTGTGAAAACTTCGGGACTTGGAGAATATTCGAAGGGATTTCGGGTCAACCTTCTGTTCCAGATCGGATCGAGGCACGGTTCGCCGGGGCAGCGGGCTCGTCGCCGGAGCTCGAGGGCGGAGGAGACCGAAGGAGGGACGGGGCCGGTCCGGGCTCGGGCGGAGAGGAAGGAGGCGCCGGCGTCGAGGAAGGAAGCGGCGGCGCGGGCTCGGGCAGAGGACGCCGGGCGCGCTGGGCGCGGCTTCCGCGGCGGCGCGGGCTGCCGGAGACGACGACGCCGGCGAGGGCACGGGAGAGGCCCGGGGCGGCGGCGGGAGAGAGCCGGTCGGCGGGGAGGCGCGTGGGCCGGGAGGGCCTGAGGCGGGCTCTCCGGGCCGGCGGCGCGGGCGGCGGCGAATCCGGATGCGACATGTGGTGGCGGCGGTGGGAGGTGGACACGTCCGTCGGTGGGAGTTTTGTCCGGCGGCGCGGTGGGGACGAGGTTAGGGTTTGATCTTCGAAGATTTCAGGGGGACTCGCATATATATAGCTAGAGGGAGCTAGGAGACTCCAAATGGAGTGCGGTTTTCACCCACACGATCGTGATCGAATGACCTAGAGCATGGAGATGACTTAGAGGGGTTTTGGGCTGTTTGGAGGGGGTTTTGCTGCAACACACAAAAGGACTTTGCGGTTACCCCGTTAACCGTTGGAGTACCAAACGACCTCCAAATGGAACAAAACTTGACCGGTGGTCCTCGCGTTCCCAGGTGGCTTCTCGGTCGGAATGGTGTGACCACTTCACTTTCAGGAATTTGATAGACTTGTTGCGAGTCTTGCGCTCAGTTTCTTCAAGAATAGCAACGGGGTGCTCATGATAAGACAGATCTTATTGGAGGTCAATCTCTTCGAAGTTGATGGTGTGCTCAGGAGTCTTGAAGCACTTGCGAAGCTGTGACACGTGGAACACCTTTCCAGAGGCGTCGACTCGGAGCTCGGTCTTCATCGAGGAGTCAGCCGTGGCGTACTTGTCTGCAATGACCAGCAGCTCGTCGAGGGTAGCTGGCTCGTCGCAGAGGAGTCGGTGCTTGAGGAGAGTGCCTTCTCGGCACCCGGCGGTGAAGTATTCGATGGCTTGAACCTCGTGCACCCCCTCGCAGGAGTTGCGGAGCTCGGCCCACCGCGTGAGGTAGTCGCGGGTCGACTTGCTGGGCCCTTGGACGCATAAGGAGAGCTGGCGGGGCTTGGGAGGCTGCTTGTACGTGCTAATGAAGTTGCGGACGAAGACTTCCGTGAAGTCCAGCCAGCTGTTGACGCTGAAGGGCTTGACGCTGTTGAGCCAGGTGCGTGGCATGCCCTGCAGCATGAGAGGGACGTACTTCACGGCTACGCGCCTGTTGCCGTTCACTATGCTGACAGCGGTAGAGTAGTCGATGAGCCAATCTTCCGGCTTCACAGAGCCGTTGTACTTGGGCGTGTCTCTGGGGAGCGAGAACCCTTTGGGGAAGGGCTCGTCGCGGATGCGGGGGCCAAAGCATGGTGGGCCGACATCGTCTTCTTCTTCTAGTGCCAGGGATCGAGCTAAGCGGTCGATCCGGTGGCGGGCGTCGTTCTCGCCGACTCCTTTGCGGTGGCCTAGTCGGCCACCGAGAGTCGAATGTCTGACAAGCGGCTGGGTGGGATGTCTCTCCCCACGAGGCGGGGGAGGAGGCGGATTGCCTTGGCGCTCCACTGCTCGAGGGCAGCCTTCCGCATCGCGCTCGATGGTGATTCGAGTCCGGCTGCGGCTAGCAACCGGCTCCTTGTCTTTCCTTGCGTGGGCACCGCTCGCAGTCGCCGACCGGGATGTCGCGGCGTGCTCTCGGCGTGGGGGAGGACTCTCAGCGCAGGCGCTGGCTTCATGCCGTTCTGCGGCCGCGTCGATCAGCTGCTGAATGCGCTTTGTCATGTAGGGGAGCTCATTAGCCCCCAGCCCATTTAGCTCTTGTGCGGCCGCTTGAGCGGCTCGCAGATTCTCGAGCGGTGTGGCGTAGACGGGATGGTCTGCCCCCAGCATGCTGGCGATGGCCGCGCCGCGCTTCTTGACGAGGCCGGCTCGGCTCGGCTCGCCATGAGGCGGCGTACCTAAGGCGACGCGGTTGACTTCGCGCTGGTGAGCCTGAGTGAGGCGTCTCATGGAGGCTATCGTCTGGCCCTCCGTGATGAGGGCGAGGCGGCGTGCCTCCAGGGTCTCGGCGTCGGCGTCAACCGGGATGGGGACGGATAAGTCGTACATCGTCGCTTGTAGGGCCTCGTGGGCGTTCTCGCCCGAGTCGGCGACGTGGCTGATGACCAGCACCTCAATGACAGCGCTGCTGCCGCTGTCAGCTCGAGGGAGAGGGTCGTCGAAGACTACCACATCGGAGGGGTAGGCATCGAGCGATGCCGTGTCGGAGTCGACAAGCATCGGGTCGGTGGAGCCGACCGACTCGAAGTCCACAGCAAGCTCGCTGGAGACGTGACGCTAGTCGACGAGGCTGACGAGTCAGCTCTCGGGGCAGTCCATTCCCGCGTCGGACGCGGGCTCGTCGGAGGTGCGAGTCTCGCCCAGAAGATCGGCGAGGCAGCTCGCTGCGCAGGCGTCGTCGACGCCTAGCAGCGCGTCGGCGCAAGCGCCATCGGGCGCAGCAGGCTAGCTGCGCTCGCAGGGGAGAAAAAGGGTTCCCGTCCAGAACAGGTCTCCGGACGACGGTGCACCTAGCCCCACTATGGGCGCCAAATGTCGGGTGGTAGGTGCAACATATGCCAACGGATGGCTTATCATAGTGGGAGCGAGTAAAACATCGCCGGTGCCTGGAAAAGGGATGAGGCGAAGACATGCACGCCGGCGGATCTTACCCAGGTTTGGGCTCTCCATGGAGATAACAACCCTCGTCCTGCTCTGCGGGGTCTCCGCATGGTCACTAGATCAATACAAGTAGCTACAAGCGCTCCTGGAGCTGTTTGGCTAGAGGAAGAAGAAGGGCAAGGCTAGCTCTCCTTTTCTCTCTATGTGGTGTGTGGAATTCTATGAGATCCACCCTTTGCATGGGTATCCCTGGGGGTTTATATAGGCCTACCCCCAGGGGTACAATGGTAATCCGACTGGGCGCGGGTCCCAGCCGTCAGCGTCTATCCATGCCGGCTTTTCCGCCGGTCATTGGGGCCTGCCGACTGGTGGGTCCCGCCGGCTGCCGGCCTCTTGGCCGACAGGACGGCCCCACCGCTTGGGAGCTTTGTCGGCGGCTGGTTACTGTTGCCTCGCCTCGGATGACGAGAGCTTTGTTGAGGTAAGCGTGGCTACAGTGTCGCCGCATTGCGGACTCTCACTGTAGCCTTACCGCGTCTTGTCTCCTTAATGAGGCACATGTTTCGAGGGAGGGAGGTAGCCAGCTATTGGGAGCCGGCCACACCCCTGGCCGACTGGAGGAGGCCAGGCCACCTTCGGGTGTCTCTCTAGCAAAAGGGGCCCGCCGCCTATCGGCCGTACTGGTGCCTGTCGTGGGTGACATCGAGGCCAACACGGCTACAGTGCCGCGCCGGACGGGGGATGGCTGGCCCGTACGGCGCCCTGTGGCCATGCCTGTTTCGCGATTCGGGGGTAGTGGGTTGTACTGCGGCCACGCCCCATCCTATCGCCATTATGTGGGTACAGTCTTAGTGGGTGCAGTCTTGGCCGGCTTCGGGGAGCCGGCTTTCTTCATCACCGGCTTCTGGGAATCGGCTTTCTTCATGGCCGGCTTCTGGGAGTCGGCTTTCTAGGGATAGCTGGCCGGGGGAAGGCGGCCCTATGCTTTGTATGCTTGAAGGCTTGAATGGCCTGATAGTTTTTCGAAGAGCCAGGGGGAGTCGGTTAGGCTACCCGTGGTCATTTACTCCGACACTCGCGGTACATCAAGATCGTGCCAAATCAAGAACACTAGAGAGAGAGAGAGAGATCAAACACATAGCTACTGGTACATACCCTCAGCCCCGAGGGTGAACTACTCCCTCCTCATCATGGAGACCGCCGGGATGATGAAGGTGGCCACCGGTGATGTTTTGCCCCTCCGGCACGGTGCCGGAACGGGCTCCTGATTGGTTTTTCGTGGTTATAGAGGCTTGTGGCGGCGGAACTCCCGATCTAGGTTTATTTCTGGGGGTTTCTATATTTATAGGAATTTTTGGCGTCGAGAACAAGTCAGGGGGGTCCACGAGGAGCCCACAAGACTGGCGGGCGACCCCAGGGTAGTAGGGCGCGCCCTCCACCCTCGTGGAGACCTCGTGGCTCTTCTGGCCCAACTCTTTTGCTTCGGGGGATTCTTCTAGTCCATAAAAAATCACCGTAAATTTTTAGCTCATTTGGACTCCGTTTGATATTCATTTTCTGCGAAACTCAAAAACAAGGGGAAAAGCAGAACCTGGCACTGGGCTCTAGGTTCATAGGTTAGTCCCAAAAATCATATAAAATAGCATATAAAACATCCAAGACAAATAATGTAATAACATGGAGCAATCAGAAATTATAGATACGTTGGAGACGTATCAGATGCCTACAACAACTAGAGACGACGCTAATAATGATGATCAAGAAACTTCAGATCAAGTTCCGACTGGACCTCATAGGTTGAACAGAGCACGTTCCGCACCAGAGTGGCACGGTAATCCTGTCCCGGAAGTCATGTTATTAAACCATGGCGAACCTACGAACTATAAAGAAGCTATGATGAGCCCAGATTCCGATAAATGGCTTGAGGCCATGAAATCTGAGATAGGATCCATGTATGAGAACAAAGTGTGGACTTTCGTGGACTTGCCCGCTGATCGGCAAGCCATTGAGCATAAATGGATCTTCAAGAGGAAGACAGACGTTGATGGTAATGTCACTATCTACAAAGCTCGAGTTGTCGCGAAAGGTTTTCGACAAGTTCAAGGAGTTGACTACGATGAGACCTTCTCACCGGTAGCGATGTTTAAGTCAATCCGAATCATGTTAGCAATTGCCACATTTTATAATTATGAAATCTGGCAAATGGACGTCAAAACTGCATTCCTTAATGGATTTCTTAAAGAAGAGTTGTATATGATGCAACCAAAAGGTTTTATCGATCCTAAAGGTGCTAACAAAGTGTGCAAGCTCCAGTGATCCATCTATGGACTGGTGCAAGCATCTCGGAGTTGGAATATACCCTTTGATGAGGTGCTCAAAGCATATGCTTTATACAGACTTATGGTGAAGCCCGTATTTACAAGAAAGTGAGTGGGAGCTCTGTAGCATTTCTGATATTATATGTGGATGACATATTGTTGATCGAAAATGATATAGAATTTCTGGATAGCATAAAAGGATACTTGAATAAGAATTTTTCAATGAAAGACCTCGGTGAAGCTACTTATATATTGGGCATCGAGATCAATAGAGATAGATCGAGACGCTTAATAGGACTTTCACAAAGCACATACCTTGATAAAGTCTTGAAGAAGTTCAAAATGGATCAGTCAAAGAAAGGGTTCTTGCTTGTGTTACAAGGTGTGAAATTGAGTCAGACTGAAAGCCTGACCACTCCAGAAGATAGAGAGAAAATGAAAGTAATTCCCTATGCCTCAGCCATAGGTTCTATCATGTATGCTATGATGTGTACCAGACCTGATGTGTGCCTTGCCATAAGTTTGGCAGGGAGGTACCAAAGTAATCCAGGATTGGATCACTTGACAACTGTCAAGAACATCCTGAACTACCTGAAAAGGACCAAGGATATGTTTCTCGTTTATGGAGGTGACAAAGAGCTTGTCGTAAATGGTAACATCGGTGTTAGCTTCGACACTGATCTGGATAACTCTAAGTCACAAACCGGATACGTATTTATATTGAATGTTGGAGCTGCCAGTTGGTGTAGTTCCATGTAGAGCATTGTGGCGGGATCTACGTGTGGAGTACATAGCTGCTTCGGAAGCAGCTCATGAAGGAGTCTGGATGAAGGAGTTCATATCTGATCTAGGTGTAATACCTAGTGCATCGGGTCCAATGAAAATATTTTGTGACAACGCTAGAGCAATTGCCTTGGCGAAGGAATCCAGGTTTCACAAGAGAGAACCAAACACATCAAGAGACGCTACAACTCTATTCGTGAAAAGGTCAAGGATGGAGACATAGAAGTTTGCAAAATACATACGGATAAAAATGTAGCAGACCCGTTGACTAAGCCTCTTCCACGAGCAAAACATGATCAACACCAAGACTCCATGGGTGTTAGATTCATTACTATGTAATCTAGATTATTGACTCTAGTGCAAGTGGGAGATTAGAGGAAATATGCCCTAGAGGAAATAATAAAGTTGTTATTTTATATTTCCTTATTCATGATAATGGTTTATTATTCATGCTAGAATTGTATTGATTGGAAACTTAAATACATGTGTGAATACATAAACAAATACCGTGTCTGTGGTGAGCCTCGACTAGACTAGCTCGTTGAGCAAAGATGGTTAAGGTTTCCTAACCATAGGCATGAGTTGTAATTTGATAACAAGATCACATCATTTGGATAATGATGTGATGGAGAAGACCCATCCGTTACCCTAGCATATTGATCGTTCAGCCTATTGCTATTGCTTTCTTAATGTCAAATACATATTCCTTCGACTATGAGATTATGCAAATCCCGGATACCAGAGGAATACCTTGTGTGCTATCAAACGTCACAAAGTAACTGGGTGATCATAAAGATGCTCTACAAGTATCTCCAAAGGTGTTTGTTGAGTTGGCATAGATCAAGATTAGGATTTGTCACTCCGAGTACGGAGAGGTATCTCTGGGCCCTCTCGGTAATACACATCATAAGAAGCCTTCAAAGCAAAGCGACTAAGGTGTTAGTTGCAAGATGATGTATTACGGAAAGAGTAAAGAGACTTGCTGATAACGAGATTGAACTAGGTATGAAGATACTGACGATCGAATCTCAGGCTAGTAACATACCGAAAGACAAAGGGAATTACATATGTTGTCATAAGGTTCGACCGATAAAGATCTTCGTACAATATGTAGGAGCCAATATGGGCATCCAGGTTCCGCTATTGGTTATTGACCGGAGAGGTGTCTCGGTCATGTCTACATAGTTCTCGAACCTGTAGGGTCCACACGCTTAACGTTTGTTGATGATATAATGTTATATGAGTTATATTATTTGGTGACCGAATGTTGTTCAGAGTCCCGGATGAGATCACAAACATGACGAGGAGTCTCGAAATTGTCGAGAGGTAAAGATTGATATATAGGATGATGGTATTCGGACACCGGAATAGTTTCAGGATGCACCGGGTAGTCATCGGGTCACCGGAAGGGGTTCCAGACACCCCCGGTAGGTATATGGGCCTATTGGGCCAAGGGGGGACAGACCAGCCCACAAGGGGCTAGTGCACCCCTCTCCCTGGCCGGCCAGCCCTAGGGAAGGAAAGGGGACGGCTAGCCCCTCCTGCTTTCCCCTTCTCATGGGAGAAAGGAAAGGGGGGCTCCCTCCCCCCTCTTTCCCCCGCACCTATACATGGCAGGAGGGGCGCGGCTTGGGGCAGGACCCCAAGTGGGATTCGGCCCCACTTGGGGCACCTCCAGGCTGCCTCCTCCCTCCACCACCTATATATATATGTGGGAGGGGGCGCCTAGCACAAGCACAACATTGTCTTAGCCGTGTGCGGTGCCCCCTCCACCGTTTACACCCCCGGCCATATTTTTCGTAGTGCTTAGGCGAAGCCCTGCGGAGATAGCTTCACCATCACTATCACCATGCCGTCGTGTGGCCAGAACTCATCCACTACCTCGCCATCTTGCTGGATCAAGAAGGCGGAGGTCTTCACCGAGCCGAACGTGTGCTGAACGCGGAGGTGTCGTACGTTCGGTACTCGATCGGTTGGATCGCGAAGAAGGTCGACAACATCAACCGCGTTACTAAACGCTTCCTCTTACGATCTACGAGGGTACGTAGACACACTCTCCCCACTCGTTGCTATGCACCTCCTTGGATAGATCTTGCGTGTGCGTAGAATTTTTTTGTTTTCCATGCGACGTTTCCCAACAGTTTGTCTGTCCTGATTGGTTACTAAGAGCACGCAAATCATTCATGGTTACAAATAGCAATGTTCGTAGGTCAAATTCCTGCTGTTTGTGCTCATCCCACACATGTACACCTTTTCCATTCCACAACGATAAAAGTTCTTCAACTAATGGCCTTAGGTGCACATCAATGTCATTCCCGGGTTGCTTAGGGCCTTGAATGAGCACTGGCAGCATAATGAACTTCCGCTTCATGCACAAACAAGGAGGAAGGTTATAGATACATAGTCACGGGCCAGGTTCTATGATTGCTGCTCTGCTCTGATACGCCTCTAATGTATCTATAATTTTTGATTATTCCATGCTATTATATTATCTATTTTGGATGTTTTATATGCATTAATATGCTATTTTATATTATTTTTGGGACTAAATAATTAACCTAGAACCCAGTGCTAGTTTCTATTTTTGAGATCCCTAGAAAAGGAATTCCAAACGGAGTCCAAATGGAATTAAACTTTCGCGGTGATTTTTCCTGGACTAGAAGACACCCAGGAGACGTGGAGATCAAGTCGGAGGAGCCACGAGGCGGCCACAAGGGTGGAGGGTGCTCCCCCTGCCTTGTGGGCCCCCCGTGAATCCCCTGACCTAATTCCTTCGCCTATTTATTAACATATATTCCCAAACCACCAGAGTATCCACGAATACACTTTTCCACCGCCGCAACCTTCTATACCCGTGAGATCCCATCTAGGGGCCTTTTCTGGCATCCTGCCGGAGGGGGATTTGATCACGGAGGGCTTCTACATCAACTCTATTGCCCTTCCGATGAAGCGTATGTAGTTTACCTCAGACCTACGGGTCCATAGCTAGTAGCTAGATGGCTTCTTCTCTCTATTTGATTCTAAATACCTTGTTCTCCTCGATGTTCTTGGAGATCTATCTGATGTAATACTCTTTTGTGGTGTGTTTTCCAAGATCCGATGAATTTTGGATTTATGATCAGCTTATCTATGAATATTATTTGAATCTTCTCTGAATTCTTATATGCATGATTTGATATCTTTGTAATTCTCTTCGAACTAGCAGTTTAGTTTGGCCAACTAGATTGGTTTTTCTTACAGTGGGAGAAGTGCTTAGCTTTGGGTTCAATCTCGCGGTGTCCTTTCCGAGTGACAGTAGGGGCAGCAAGGCACGTATTGTATTGTTGCCATCGAGGATAAAAAGATGGGGTTTACATCACATTGCTTGAGTTTATTCCTCTACATCATGTCATCTTACTTAATGCGATACTCTGTTCTTCATGAACTTAATACTCTAGATGCAGGTAGGAGTCAGTCGATGTGTGGAGTAAGAGTAGTAGATGCAGAATTGTTTCGGTCTACTTGACATGGACGTGATGCCTATATTTCATAATCATTGCCTTAGATATCGTCATAACTTTGCGCTTTTCTATGAATTGCTCGATAGTAATTTGTTCACCCACTGTATTATTTGCTATCATGAGAGAAGCCTCTAGTGAAACCTATGCCCCCCGGGTCTATTTTCCATCATATAAGTTTCCAATCTTCTATTTTCCATCGTATTAGTTTCCGATCTACTATTTTGCAATCTTTTACTGTCCGATATATAAACCAAAAATACAAAAAATATTTACTTTATCATTTGTTTAGTTTCATCAATCTCTATCAGATCTCACTTTTGCAAGTAGCCGTGAAGGGATTGACAACCCCTTTATCGCGTTGGGTGCAAGTTGTTTGATTGTTTGTGCAGGTATTGATGATATGTGCGTTGTCTCCTACTGGATTGATACTTTGGTTCTCAAACTGAGGGAAATACTTATCTCTACTTTGCTGCACCACACTTTCCTCTTCAAGGGAAAAGCCAACGCAAGCTCAAGAAGTAGTAGGAAGAATTTCTGGCGCCGTTGCCAGGGAGATCTACGCCAAGTCAAGACATACCAAGTACCCATCATAAACTCGCATATCTTTCATTAAATTATTCTCCATTTGCCTCTCGTTTTCCTCTCCCCCACTTCTAAAATGATTTTCGAAAAAGATTTGCCCTTTTTCGCCCTTCTTTCGTTCGTCTTTGTGTTTGCCCTTATGTCTGACTTGGTTTGTTTGCTTGTTTGGTTGGAATAATTGTGTATTTATTGAAAATTAGAAACCAAAGAGTTTATGGATCCTCATACACTGGCTAATCTTTTTGAGAGATCCAATTATGATGAACCTATTGCGAGTGAGGTTTGTGCACTAGATTATCTTTAGGAAGTTTTGCTTGAAATTCGTGAACCTGAAAATTTTGATGAAGAAATTTATGAAGTGATTCACGATAGCTCCTTGAATAAAAAGCATGATTGCAATGGTTTTAATATAAATTCTATTAATGTCAGTTATGTTAATGATATGCAAAACCCTAAGCTTGGGGATGCTAATTTTGCTATGTCTAGTACTTGTTGCAATGATCATGATTGGGGTGATTCTTCTTATGATCTTGAAAATTTATTTAAGCCCCATGATGAATATGAGACTGATAATAATTTTGCAATAATAATGCAAGTGGGTTTGGAATATTGTCAACTTTAGAACCCACATATTTGGGGAATATTCAATCTCATGAAATTTTTGATAAAAGTGGGTTTGGAAAGGTCATGACTTTAGTTAATGACAACCCCACTATTTTGGTAGAGTGTCAACTTTGCATGCATGTGGATCATGTAGAGAATAATTTATGTGATAGCTATATTGTTAAATTTGATTATGATCCTACATGTAATTATTACGAGAGAGGAAAATATGGTTGTAGAAATTTTCATGTTACAAAATTACCTCTCGTTATGTTGAGATTGTTATTGTTTCTTTCTTCTTCCTTGCATATGGTGGTTTTTGCTTGTCTTGATAATTTGTTTCCTTATAAAATGCCTATGCATAGGAAGTATTTTAGATTTAGATGTGTTTGTCACGAGTTTTCATGATGCTCTCTTTGTCCTTCAATTCTTCTCTTTTATGTGAGCATCATTAAAATTATCAACGTCCAGCTAAAATGCTTTAAACAAAAGCGCTCCTTGGGAGACAACCCAATATTTCTCTTTCCTGTTTTCGAATAAATAATTCATCTAGCCTCTGTTTAGATGTGGTTTTGTGTTTTAATTACTGTTTGTGCCAAGTAAGACCTTTGGGATGGCTTACGGTGATAGTTGATTTGATCTTGCCGAAAAACAGAAACTTTTGCGCTTAGCAAAACCATTCTCATATTTAACAAAAGCGTGATAAAATACTGATTCTTTTTGAAGAAGATTAATAAACAAATTTCTTAGGTTGTCCTATTTTTTAATAATTTTTGGAGTTACAGAAGTACTCGAGAGTTACAGATTACTACAGACTGTTCTGTTTTTGACAGATTCTATTTTCTATGTGTTGTTTGCTTATTTTGATGATTCTATGGGTAGTATGGGGGGGTATGAACCATGGAAAAGTTGGAATAGAGTAGATATTACACTACTATAAATAAAGAATGAGTTCACAACAGTACCAAAAGTGGTGATTTATTTTCTTATACTAATGGAGCTTATGAGATTTTCTGTTGAGTTTTGTGTTGTGAAGTTTTCACGTTTTGCGTAAGGATTTGATGGACTATGGAATAAGGAGTGGCAAGATCCTAAGCTTGGGGATGCCCAAGGCAATCCAAGGTAATATTCAAGGACAACCAAGAGCCTAAGCTTGGAGATGCCCCGGAAGGCTTCCCCTCTTTCATCTTCGTCTATCGGTAACTTTACTTGAGGCTATATTTTTATTCACCACATGATATGTGTTTTTCTTGGAGCGTCTTGTATGATATGAGTCTTTTCTTTTTAGTTTTCCACAATCATCCTTGCTGTACACACCTTTTGAGAGGGACACGCATGAATCGTGATTTATTAGAATACTCTATGTGCTTCACTTATATCTTTTGAGCTAGGCATTTTTGCTCTAGTGCTTCACTCATATCTTTTTAGAGCACGGCGGTGGCTTTATTTTATAGAAATTGTTGAACTCTCATGCTTCACTTATATTATTTTGATAGTCTCTAAGCAGTATGGTAATTTGCTTTGGTTATAAATTTAGTCCTAATATGATAGGCATCCAAGAGGGATATAATAAAAACTTTCATATAAAGTGCATTGAATACTATGAGAAGTTTGATTCTTTATGATTGTTTTGAGATATAAATATGGTGATATTAGAGTCATGCTAGTAAGTAATTGTGTATTGTAGAAATACTTGTGTTAAAGTTTGTGATTCCTGTAGCATGCACGTATGGTGAACCGTTATGTGATGAAGTCAGAGCATGATTTACTTATTGATTGTCTTCCTTATGAGTGGCGGTCGGGGCGATGGTCTTTTGCCAATCTATCCCCCTAGGAGCATGCGCGTACTTCATTTCGATAAATAATATTTTTTGATATAAGTATGTGAGTTCTTTATGACTAATGTTGAGTCCATCGATTATACGCACTCTCACCCTTCCACCATTGCTAGCCTCTCTAATACCGCGCAACTTTCGCCGGTACCATACACCCACCATATACCTTCCTCAAAACAGCCACCATACCAACCTATTATGGCATTCCCATAGCCATTCCGAGATATATTTCAATGCCACTTTCCACCATTCTGTTTATTATGACATGTTTCGTCATTGTCATATTGTTTTGCATGATCATGTAGTTGACATTGTATTTTTGGCAAAGCCACCGTTCATAATTCTTTCATACATGTCACTCTTGATTCATTGCACATACCGCCGGAGGCATTCATATACAGTCATATTTTTTTTCTAAGTATCGAGTTGTAATTCTTGAGTTGTAAGTAAATAAAAGTGTGATGATCTTCATTATTAGAGCATTGTCCCATGTGAGAAAAGGATGATGGAGACTATGATTGTCCCGCAAGTCGGAATGAGACTCCGGACGGAAAAAAAGAGGCCATAAAAATGAGAGAAGGCCCAAATAAAAAATGAGAGAAAAGAGAGAAGGGGCAATGTTACTATCCTTTTACCACACTTGTGCTTCAAAGTAGCACCATGATCTTCATGATAGAGAGTCTCCAATGTTGTCAATTTCATATCCTAGTGGGAGTTTTTCATTATAGAACTTGGCTTGTATATTCCAATGACGGGCCTCCTCAAATTGCCCTAGGTCTTCATGAGCAAGCGAGTTGGATGCACACCCACTTAGCTTCTTTTCGAGCTTTCATAAACTTATAAGCTCTAGTGCGTCCGTTGCATGGAAATCCCTACTCACTCACATTGATATCTATTGATGGGCATCTCCATAGCCCGTTTATACGCCTAGTTGATGTGAGACTATCTCCTTCATTTTGTCTTCTCCACAACCACCATATTCTATTCCACCTATAGCGCTATGTCCACGGCTCACGCTCATGTATTGCGTGAAAGTTGAAAAAGTTTGAGAACATCAAAAGTATGAAACAATTGCTTGGCTTGTCATCGGGGTTGTGCATGATTTGAATATTTTGTGTGATGAAGATGGAGCATAGACAGACTATATGATTTTGTAGGAATAAGCTTTCTTTGTCCATGTTATTTTGAGAAGACATAATTGCCTTGTTAGTATGCTTGAAGTATTATTGTTTTTATATCAAAATTAAACTTTTGTTTGTGAATCTTATGGATCTGAACATTCATGCCATGCCACAATAAAGAAAAATTGCATGGATAAATATGTTTGGTAGCATTCCACATCAAAAATTCTG
Organism: Triticum aestivum; assembly: GCF_018294505.1. Taxonomy (NCBI): domain Eukaryota; kingdom Viridiplantae; phylum Streptophyta; class Magnoliopsida; order Poales; family Poaceae; genus Triticum; species Triticum aestivum. The sequence goes on from NC_057802.1 coordinate 432,028,960, forward strand.
TTTTTACCTACTCGAGGACGAGCAGGAATTAAGCTTGGGGATGCTTGTTACGTCTCCAACGCATTTATATTTTTTTATTGTTCCATGCCATTATATTATCTATTTTGGATGTTTTATATGCATTAATATGCTATTTTATATTATTTTTGGGACTAACCTATTGACCTAGAGCCCAGTGCCAGTTTTTGTTTTTTCCTTGTTTTTGAGTTTCACAGAAAATAAATACCAAACGAAATAAAACCTTGCGATGATTTTTCTTGGACCAGAAGACACCCTGGAGACTTGGAGATCAAGTCGGAGGCGCCACGAGGCGGCCACAAGGGTGGAGGGCGCGCCCCCTGCCTTGTGGGCCCCCCATGACTCTCCTGACCTAATTCCTTCGCCTATATATTCACATATATTCCCAAAGCACCAGAAGTATCCACGAAAACACTTTTCCATCCCCGCAACCTTCTGTACCCGTGAGATCCCATTTAGGGGCCTTTTCCGATATCCTTTCGGAGGGGGATTCGATCACGGAGGGCTTCTACATCAAATCTATTGCCCTTCCGATGAAGCGTGAGTAGTTTACCTCAGACCTACGGGTCCATAGCTAGTATCTAGATGGCTTGTTCTCTCTCCTTGATTCTAAATACCATGTTCTCCTCGATATTCTTGGAGATCTATCCGATGTAATACTCTTTTGTGGTGTGTTTGCCGAGATCCGATGAATAGTGGATTTATGATCAACTTATCTAAGAATATTATTTGAATCTTCTCTGAATTCTTATATGCATGATTTGATATCTTTGTAATTCTCTTCGAACTATCGGTTTAGTTTGGCCAACTAGATTGGTTTTTCTAGAAGTGGGAGAAGTGCTTAGCTTTAGGTTCAATCTTGCGGTGTCCTTTCCTAGTGACAGTAGGGGCAGCAAGGCACATATTGTATTGTTGCCATCGAGGATAAAAAGATGGGGTTTACATCATATTGCTTGAGTTTATTCCTCTACATCATGTCATCTTACTTAATGCGATACTCTGTTCTTCATGAACTTAATACTCTAGATGCAGGTAGGAGACGGTCGATGTGTGGAGTAATAGTAGTAGATGCAGAATCGTTTCGGTCTACTTGACACGGACGTGATGCCTATATTTCATAATCATTGCCTTAGATATCGTCATAACTTTACACTTTTCTATCAATTGCTCGACAGTAATTTGTTCACCCACCATATTATTTGCTATCATGAGAGAAGCCTCTAGTGAAACCAATGGCCCCGGGTCTATTTTCCATCGTATAAGTTTCCGATCTTCTATTTTCCATCGTATTAGTTTCCGATCTACTATTTTGCTATATTTTACATTCTGGTCTATAAACCAAAAATACCAAAAATATTTACTTTATCGTTTGTTTAGTTTTATCTATCTCTACCAGATCTAACTTTTGCAAGTAGCCATGAAGGGATTGACAACCCCTTTATCGCGTTGGCTGCAAGTTGTTTTATTATTTGTGCAAGTATTGGTGATTTGTGCATTGTCTCCTACTGGATTGATACCTTGGTTCTCAAACTGAGGGAAATACTTATCTCTACTTTGCTGCATCACCCTTTCCTCTTCAAGGGAAAACCAACGCAAGGTCAAGAAGTAGCATGCTCCCCAAAAGGATTAATGCCATCTGCACTTAAACCAAACCATATGTTCCTTGCGTCACCTACAAAGTCCCCCCACTTTCTCTCGATTTTTCTCCACTGCGACCCATCAGCGGGTGCTCTCAACTTCCCGTATTTCTTACTGTCTTCCTTGTGCCATCGTATCAACATGGCATGCTCTTTGTTTCTAAACAAACATTTCAACCATGGTATTATAGGAGCATACCACATCATCTTGGCAGGAACCCTCTTCCTGGGGCGCTCGCCCTCAACATCACCAGGTTTATCTCGTTTGATCTTATACCGCAATGCACCACATAACGGCCATGCGTTCATATCCTCGTACTCATCGCGGTAGAGGATGCAGTCATTAGGGCATGCATGTATCTTCCGCACCTCCAATCCTAGAGGGCAGAGAACCTTCTTTGCTTCGTACGTACTGTCAGGCAATTCGTTATCCTTTGGAAGCTTCTTCTTCATAATTTTCAATAGCTTCCCAAATCCGTTGTCAGATACACCATTGTCCGCCTTCCATTGCGTCAATTCCAGTGTGGTACCGAGCTTTGTGTTGCCATTTTCGCAATTTGGGTACAACCCTTTTTTGTGATCCTCTAACATGCGCTCGAACTTCAACTTCTCCATTTCACTTTCGCATCCTCTCCATGCATCCACAATGACCCGGCAAAGATCAACATCGGGCACATCGTCTGGTGCCTCTTGATCTTCAGCTTCCCCCATTGCAGTATCACCTTATTCAGGGAACATAGGATAGATGTCATCATCCTCTTCTTCTTCGTTGTCTTCCATCATAACCCCTCTTTCTCCGTGCTTGGTCCAAACATTATAGTGTGGCATGAAACCCTTCTCAAGAAGGTGCAAGTGAAGGGATTTCGAGTTAGAGTAATCCTTCGTATTCTCACAGATAGGGCATGGACAAGACATAAAACCATTCTGCTTGTTTGCCTCAGCCACTTCGAGAAATTTATGCACACCCTCAATGCACTCGGAGGTGCGTCGGTCACCGTACATCCATTGTCGGTTCATCCGCGTGCATTATATAACTAAGTGTATCAAAAACCATTACAGAACATCATGAATACAGAAGTGACCAAATTAATACAAGTTCATGATCACATTAAAACCAAAGTTCAGTAGTGATCAAATGTTATTACTGAAAAAATAAATACATATAGTTCATACATAGTTCTCATAGAACAACATACAACTCTCTAGAGCATCTAATTAAAACATACATTGAAACTAACATACAACTATGTAAAACATTTAAATGCAACAACAAATGCGATCATAATCGCAACTAAGGTAACAATTGATCCAAAAGCATTATGATACCAAGCCTCATTATCAATGACATATTTTCTAATCTTTCTAATCTGCACGCGCATTGCATCCATCTGGATCTTGTGATCATCGACGACATCGGCAACATGCAACTCCAATTTCATCTTCTCCTCTTCAATTCTTTTCAATTTTTCTTTCAAATATTTGTTTCCTTTTTCAACTAAATTTAACCTCTCGACAAGAGGGTCGGTTGGAATTTCCGGCTCACATACCTCCTAGATAAAAACATCTTTGTCACGTTGGTTGGCATAATTGTCATAAATACTAAATGAAACAAATAGTTATAAAAGATAATATACCACATCTGAATCATAGACCGGACAAGGGCCGACGAGGGCGGATACCAAAACCATGGCACAATATAATAATAAACAATAATAAAAGTAAGAAAATTATACAAGAAGCTATCTAAATCATGTAAGTAAGATTTTATTTATTTTAAAAAGAAGATAAGAACAAGAGGCTCACCACGGTGGTGCCGGTGACGAGATCGGCGTGGGCGATCGACAACGGTGAGGATGGGGACGTGCACTACAAAAAAAGACACATCCGTGACATTTTGGGCCGAACGAATTTTTTTCTGTCATGCTTATGACACTTCTATGATGATAATTGTGACAAAACCTGGTATCATCATAGATGTGGTGGGATCCTACTTCTATGACAAAAAATCATGATAGAAAATGGGTTTTTCATCCTCGGCGGGCTGGAGACGCAGCTGCATGACATTCTTTGGGCCCTCCATGACGGAAAAAATTGTGGTAGAAGCGAGGGCGAGGAAAATATCGGGGAGTTCCGGTTACGGTGGGTGGTCAGGGCCGAGCGATGCACGGAGGTTTGCGTGTTTCACTCGTACACGTGCGCGCGTGTGTACGAGGCGTTGCGCTCTAACTGAACCCGAGCGAGGCATTGGGCTCTAACTGAACCCGAGCGATTGCACTAGCTACGTTACTGAACACCGATCGATCCCTTGCTGTTAACTGAACCCGAGAGATTCCTTCGCTACTGCTGCTAACTGAAGCCGATCGATGCTGCCTCTTGATGAACAGTGAGCGTTGTAGGGGGGAGGTGGATGAACAGTTCCTGATGGGGGGTGGATGAACAGGACCCCGTGGTAGTAGAGGCCGTTGCCGCTGGAGGAACATGACCCCGATCGATCGAGCCGGTTGGGGGTGGATGAACAGGACCCCATGGAGGGCTTGATGAATAGGACGACCCTGTGGAGGGCTGGTTGAACAGTAGCCGGTGGAGGGCTGGTTGAACAGTAGCCCGTGGAGGGGTGGTTGAACAGGACCCCCTGGAGAGGGCTGGTTGCACAGTAGCCGGTGGAGGCTCAATGAATAAAATCCCGTGGATGAACCGTCACAGGTGGAAGCTGGAGGAGGTCGATGGTGGATGAACAGTAGCCCGTGGAGGCAGTGAATGGTGGAGATGAACAGTATCCCGTGGAGTCCCGTTTTGCGGTACACCACACCCCTCCCGATGAACAGGACCCCCGTTTCGACCGTAGCGCTCCAACACAAGTCCAATTCCTCCGTTTTGCGGTACAACACACCCCTCCCGATCAACAGGACCCCGTTTCGACCGTAGGAGGTCCAAGAGAAGTCTGTTTCCTCCATTTTGCGGTACGCCAGACCCCTCCCGATGAACAGGATCCCGTTTCGACCATGGCCGGTCGAACACAAGGCTGTTTCCTCCGTTCTGCGGTACGCCAGGCCTCGTCTCGAACGGTTGTTTCATCCAAGCCGGTTGGCTACTGATGAACACGACGCAGTTTCTCCGTTTTGGCCCAGCCATGTACACGAGCCCTGGCCGTACGTATGCGCGAGTAGGCGTTCGAGACCCCGCCCGTATGTACTTACGTGGCCGTATTTACTTTCTTGCATCCTGGCTGTACGTACGTGTACATGCTACGTGCGCGCCTCTACTACGACACATGCCCTTCCTTAGTTGGCCACGGTTCATCGTTGCAGCCTGCAGACAGACCGATTGACCAGTATGTACGTACACGTTCGCGACCATAATGACTACGCTACGTACGCTTCGACCAGGTGGGTCCTGACTGTCAGGCACTTCCTTGCGTGCGAAGATGTAGCTAGTGGGTCCCAGCAGTAAGGGGGGAAACATTTTTTTTTGCAAAATACGATGGCCCGTCCTGTGGGTCCCTGCTGTCAGGTGGACGAATCATTATTTTCCGCGTAATAAGGAGGCACTTCCTTGCTGCGGTCGTGGACCCAGCTGTCAGCCTCTCCATGTACAGTCGTTCCTTGACCACATTGACCATGCCGCGCCGAGAGCACCAAGGCGGTGGATGACGAGGAGGCCTAGGAAGGGGATGACGGGGAGCTGGGGAAGACGCGGTAGTGGATGCCCACACGGAGAGGAGTATGAGGCTTCACTGGTTTGGCTGCGGTGTGAGGCTGCCGTCGCCGCAGGGCCTGGCCAGCGCTGGGAAAAGTAGGGGGCGGTGAGGCCTCCGCGGCAGCACAGCCGGCCATGGGAGGCAGGAGCACGCGGCACGACTGGCGCTGGTTTGGGCGGCTGGAGCAAGAAGATCAGAGGTTGAAGAAGCACTACGGCCGTTGGATGGACATCGTACGGTCACTAGAGCTAGAATCGTTCATATTGACTAAGTTGACAAAGCCCTCCGTCCCCGTCATCTTAGTAGGCCCATAAGTCAGCCTCCCACTATGGTGGGTCCCAGCTAGCAGGGGGAGTATTCATTTTTCTGTGCCTAATAAGGATGCACTTTCTTGCGTGCGAAGATATAGCTGGTGGGTCCGAGCTGTCAGCGGGGTGGACGTTTTTTCGCGAAATACATAGGACCTTTCGGTAGGTCCCAGCTGTCAGGTGGAGGAAACATTATTTTGCGCGTAATAAGGAGGCATTTCCTTGTGTGTGGCCGTGGACCCAGCTGTCAGCCTCTCCATGTACTGTCCACTTCCGATGGATGTCATTCGTTGACCACGTTGACCATGCCGCGCCGAGAGCACTAGGGCGGTGGACGACGGCGAGGCCTAAGAAGGGAACGACACGGAGCCGGGGAAGACGCAGAAGTGGATGCCCACGCTAAGGGGAGTACGAGCGCTGACTGGTCGGCTGTGGGGTGAGGCTTACGTCGCCGAAAAATAACAAGATGTGCGGGTGGGTAGAGGGATGGCCCAGCGGCAGCACAGCCATCCACGGGAGGAGGGAGCATGCAGTCCCGCCGGCGCTGGTTTGGGTGGCTGGAGCAGGAACATCAGAGATTGAAGAAGCATGGTGGCCGCTGGATGGACATCCAACAGTCACTGCTCTGTGTTGACTAAGTTGATAAAGCCTTGCGTACGCGTAAAAAAATTAGGATAGCGTCATCATCAACCTAGTAGGCCCAGAAGTCAGCCCCCAAATCTGTGGAAAATAGCATACAACCCATTAGCCATTATTTTCAATAATCTACAGCCCATTTGCTAATTCTTAAGGATATTTTGAAGCCCATATTCTTTTTATTAGCATTATAGACCATATATTCTGGGCACTGCTAAAACATTCAACGAAATTTTTCATGTTTTGGTGGGGTCCAAACTCTTTTAATCACGAAATTTCGAGTCACGTTAAGAATAATTTTAAAAAAATTATACCAAAAAAATTCAAAAACAATTCTCCGCAAAAAAATAATGAAATTTAAAATATTTACTAGCAAGATGCCCGTGCATTGCACAGAACATGAAGATGCATTTGTATGAGTAGTTTATCTTGTGGGAGGGCTGTTAACTTGGCATATTCTGTTGGCCATAGATTAATTAAAAAATGTAGTATGCAACTTATAGTCATATAGGACTGTTTTATGATCGGAAATGTTCTTCCTTTTTTTGTTTGGGAAAAAATATAGCATCATCACCCACCGTCCACCAAAATATCCATTTTTTGTTTTTCTCGGAGCATCATGAAGTTGCCTTGTAAACACACCAGGCCTCATGTTAAAGCCGTTTCTTATTCTTTCTATTAATCGTTGCTTTGTAAAGATTTCAGAGCATTTTTTGATGATTTGGGTGATTTGATTTCATTGCTTGTTTGTAATATATGAGGACTAAAGGCTCTGTTAAAAAAGATATTTTAATGTAATTGCCGGTTGGCTTTGGTTTAAAAATTTACAACCCATTTCATCCAACTTATAGACCATTTTCTGGGGAAGCCCGTTTCTTACTACTTACATCCCTCCTCGGCTTGAAAGATTTGTGGCCCAGCAGGGCTGAGAAAAGCAAGTAGGCCTCGGTTGGGTATTCTCCAAAGAAAAGAACTGGGCTAGCCATTTTCAGAAAGAAAAAAGATATCAACTGGGTTCGTCATGTGCTTAAATAAAAGCGTGAGCGTGGGCTAGACGGGCCACAACCCCCGCACAGCGCGCAGTTGAGCTCCATCTCTAAAACTAAAAACAACTGGGTGAGCTGCTGCGTCCATGGTGTTATCCGCTCGTTGTGTAATTTTCTCGTTTATTGACTACATTGATAATGGTGTGGGACCTACTTGTCAAACAATTAGGAGGAAGTATTTTTTTGGCTTATAGGAGTAATAACGAGGCACCTTCTTGTGTAATGCAATGACCCTGGTGGGTCCCTACTGTCAGCCTTTCCACGCACAGTCATCTCCTGATTTCTCTCGTTTGTTGACCATGTTGACAACGCCAGACGACGGCGAGGCCTCGGACGGGAACGAACCGGAGCAGTGGAAGGTGCGGCAGTGTCGTGGCAGGTGGAGGGGAGTACGAGGGCAACAACATGTAACTGAAGCTTACAAACAGTACAACAAGCCCAAGAATTAATTGTTCATCAAATTTAGACAAGACCCAGATTGAACATGGCAATAACATCAAACCCAACCACTCTTTTTCGCAGTCACAAACAAATGGATCGGTCTGATCCATAAAAGCAACATCCTGTGCCGAAAAAATTATTGGAGGATGACTACAAGTTGTTGTAAATAAAGCCGAGCACTTTCAGAAGCCCATTTGTCCACCTGAAACTTCTTTTTTGCTGTTCAACATGTCCGTCCGTGAGAAATCTCTTTAGGAAAAACTTAAGCCCCATGGACAATAGTAACCTCGCATTCAACAGGAAGAATGTGACAAAGCTTCTGTTTGCCTGGTTGGATGCATATCCATCCATCGTTATTGTCCTCAAACGAATGTCATGAGAACTGAGAAAATCCTGGTGCTTATTACGCCACCGCTTGGTTATATGATTTGCTCCATGTGGTTGTGCCTAAGTAGACATGAAGATTGAAAATATTTAAGGTCTGAAAAAGAGTATGTCGAAAGAGCGACAGCTGAACGGTTAATTCTAGTACAATATGTACGGGCTTTCAATGTGCATGAAATCATCACCTTTATATATAAATTCTCCAGAGATCGAAAGCATAGCAGCAAGCCAATAATTATGTTCAGATCAAAACTAAATATTCCGATATATAAGATCTCGACAGAATCCAGCAGCATTGATAGGCTATCCATGGACGAACTCTTCATTGAGCATATAACATAATATTAGTACCCAAAGTGTACTCCAAGATGATATAAAACTTATGTGCACAGATGAAAAATGCATCTTATGTTTACAAATGTGTATATGATAATATACGGTACCTGAAAAAGTGAGGAGCCAAACACCAACTTCCTATGATCATTAAATGGATCACGAATTACACCCAAGGTCTCCAGTTTCGGCACAGAGACGACAGTTATTTGCGAAGGTTTATAACAATCATCAAGGCGCAACCTTTGAAGTGCAGGGGTATCTTCGATGATGAGCTGCTATCCTTCAAAACAAATTCCAATGCTTTTAAGGTGAGGTGACTTTATTTGGAGACAACTGATAGGGATTCTATTCCCAAAACAATCAGCAAGCGCTCCAGGGTAGGGCAACTGGAGTGGATGATGCTATACAGTGAGGCCTCCGACAGATAAACCATCACAAGCGAAAGTTTTTTTAGCAGTGGGAGTCGAAGCGTTTGTACCAGATCGTGTGGTAGATGGCACTGGGCGAAGGAGGCGGTGTGGAGAGAGAAGGAAAACCGCAAGATGGACAATGGTGATGTGGGCACAAATTCTTGGTGTGTTCGTGGTAATTGTAGAACTCAAACTGATGGAGTTTTCCGAATTCAGGGGATGTTAGCCAAGCGTCCACCATGCAGGGTATGGATAGCAGGTAGCGTGTCGAGATGCAGAGGCGTTAAACAGGGCCCTGCTGGTGAGAGGAGATGATGGCTCTGAGGAGATCAAATTCAGGAAGGACAGAAATCTAACGATAGTCGAGATTGAGGGGCGCGGTGCGCCATATCAGGCACCACCAAGTTGTGAGGACTTGTGTGCGGCAGCAATCCTTGGTGGGGAGAAGCGTGATGATCTCCTCGAGGATGACGTCCGGGAGATCGCGGATGCGGTCCACCAGAGATTCTACCGGTTCCTTAGATCCGGGTGGGGTGGGGGGGTGTCGTTGCTTCTCCCCACGCTGCCGGGTGCGGGATCTACAACCGGCGTCGCCGCTAGCGGGAGCCTCATCTTCTTGGCAATGGGGCCAGCCTATTCCATTTTCCTTGCAGCGTCGCGCCGAGCTCACAGGTTTGAGCAGAGTAGCCAGAGACGAGCCTAGTGGCAGTGTGAGTGGGGAAGAAGGAGGGCTGGGGTTTTCTGTACGGGTGGAAGAAGAGGAGCATGCGTTTTCTGTACGAGTGAGGAAGAAGGTGAGCGGGGTTTTCTGGATGAGTGAGGAAGATGGGGAGCGGGGGGGGGGGATTGGGGGGAGACGGAAGCAGGAGAGTCCAGCGAGCTACAGTATAAGTGGAAGCAAGGAGGAAGGAGGGTTTTTCTGGGATCGCCCCCTCTTCAAGAAATATGGCCTTCTCCTCGCAAAAAACAAAAACAAATGGGCTTTAAGATGGATAGGCTTTTGTATCGACCCAGTCGGCTGCCCGTGTTTTGTACTGGAGGGCCTCGTGTTAGAGGCAACCCGAGACACTCTCCAGCTTATTGCCCATTCGAAAGAAAAAAGGAGACGCCTCCAGCTTATGGCTACTCATTGCTAACCTTTTTCAACTTGGCATCCACCAAATTAGAAGATGCGGTACTGGATGCAGACACTCACACTGGTCGCGTAGCGTGGCAAAGTGAAGTGTCAAATAACAGGCCTACAATATACTTACTAGATTGTGAAGGTTCACAGGCTAGTCAACATTCACATTAAACTAAGCTTCAGAAGATACGGTATGCATACTAACATTCAGAAGAACAAAAGTTCTTCATGTTTATGCATCTCAATGATTCACCATACTATAACCAATACAAAGCTATGAGAAGGTGTGGAAATAAAGAAAATCGGTCGATGCTTCTCTGAGCAAAGGGCCTCCCTGCACACGCATTAATTTCCTGGGCATGCTTGTTTCTTCTCAATGTTGCGAGCACTTTGAGCATGCTGGCAAGTCCATGGCTAGCTAGCTGCCTCATCTTGCAATTGGTGGTGACACATTTGCAGCAAACACATTTGAAGGAATAGAGATGACTCAACATTAGTCCATATTGTGTAGTTCCCCTGAAATCATCTTCATTGTCCTGAATCTGAAAAGATAGGAAAACAATAGCTATAGTTAAACGGTGTTGCAAAACAGTAGCACATATCAATAGCTCGGCATGACAAAACACGATCATCTGGACGAAGGGGACACTGACCTGCCTGAGGAAGATTATATATAATTTCATAAGTCCTTAGTTGATTTCCACCTTCGGCTGCACTGCTTGTTTACTCCTCCACACATGACAGGATCGTTCCGCACTGCAATCAGCAAGTCAACGTACGAATAAGCTTATTTCATCTTGCGGTGGTCATTATACCTAGTTACGAATGTAGGAATACCTGGAGCACCATGAGGTTAGCTGACAGCAGGTAGATACAGCCATATAATTTTGTGCGGTGCTACCAAAATTGAGGTTTGTGTCCCTTCCCATTATGAGAATTCTTATAGAAGTTGGTAGAAAGTGACGGCTTGTTCTTTGCATCAAACTTGCCTTTCCCCTGAGATTTGTTCTTGTTGTTTTTGGGGTTGGTTGGGCTGGAAGTTCTTCTCGTGTACCATGTGGGCACTAGAAGCTCCCTCAGCGACCGGGCACGTGTGTCCTTTGCTCTCACCTTCTCTTCAAAATCAAGGGTGCTAATGAGATCCGAAACGGAAAACTCATGTCTCTTGTTTTTCAGAGAAGTAGCAAAATTGTTCCACGAAGGTGGAAGCTTGGCAATGATGGTCCCAGCAACAAATTTTTCTGGCAACACACACTTAAAGTACTCAAGTTCCTTAGCGAGTGACTGTATCTCATGAGTCTGCTGAACAATAGACCACTCATCAGTCATCTTGTAGTCATAGAACTGCTCCATGACGTACAACTCGTTGCCAGCGCCCGAGGCCCCAAACGTGGCCTTGAGCGCAGCCCACATGTCTTTGCCGCTGTCAAACGACATATATGAATCCACAATGGAATCGTCAAGAACACTCAACAGGGCGGCTTTGAAGAGGGTATCCATGTTCTCAAAAGCTTCCTGCTGTGCAGGATTAAGATCGCCCTCAGGCTTACCCTTAGTGGCGTCATAGAAGTACATGATCTGAAACCAATATATTGCTCTTGTGCGCCACCTTTTATATTGCACCCCCTTAAAAGTAGGTGGCTTCAAAAGTGTGTTAAAACCACTCGGAGTAAATTGCCTATAATCAGGTTTTTGGATTGGATTGTTGAATGTATGAGGAATTTACTATGAGATTTAATCTGAATCAACAGTAAATAGATCATGACGACAATTTCAAAGATCAAAGTAATGATGCGGACTAAACCAGGAGGACAGAATCACATACTGTATAGCGGGAGCAGAACCGCTGTGGTTGATGTTGTCACTCATGTCGTTGATGAAGAGGTTACTGAGGTCGGGGAAGAAGGTTGTCATTGAGGAAGTCGTCGCCGGCAGTAGTCGCAGGAGTGTGCTCCCCAAAAACCTGATCGCCCCTCTCCCGTATAGGATCACGAAAGGCGGGGTTCGTAGGACTGTTGTCCCTTTTCGTGGTGCACGCCGGAAGGAGGGATGGAGAAGAATTGCGGGGCGGCGCTATGATCTGGAACGATGCGAAACCATATGATACAGCGGCGGCTAGGGTCGAGCCTGTCAGGTCGGTCGTGCGAGTGAGACCAAATATAATAGTAGGCCTTTGGCGCAAACCCCACATCCAGTAATATCCCCACTATCCAAAAGAATCAAAAACGGCTGAGTAATTAAGGCATCCGTTAATTATTAATTAATGACTTAATAAATTTTCCGACAAACAAAAATAAGTACCACGTGCATAGCTTTTGTCCTTGGACAAGCTCATTCCCGAACAGCGCGCGTGTAGGTTTCCTATTATCGTGCTCATGCAAATGCTAGAATAGATCACATTATAAATTGGTGCAACTCACACTCACCTAGCAGTATGGGACTAAACTTTAGTCCCACTCACACCACACTCAGAGCATGGTTAATAGTATAGCCTACATCCGGCTATATGAAGTTGACACATTATCTAGAGCCAACCTAATAGCCTGCTAGTACAATAGTTAGTCCCTTTAGTATAATACTATATCATTAATAATGGCCCCACCTTTTGTCTCACAAAGTATGTTGGAGCTCGTGCTACAACCGGCTAGAAGTTTACAGCCCGCTTCTCTCTCTCTCCTCTTCTCTCTCCTTCAAATAAGCACAAATACTATATTTAAATCCTTATAGCCTGCTTATCTCACCTAATTGTAGTACTTGCTCTAAAGTTACTCTCCAATGTGTAGTCTGAAATGCCAGGCGTGCAGCGGGCGGTGACCTCGGTCGGCATGCCGCTTCAATGGAGAAAGTAGTGAGAGGTTGCGTCGCCCTGACTTGCCATCAATGTGGAGTGGCGGGCTCAGCTGGCACCGGGCGGGAAGCGCGCGCGGGAGGGGGGGGGATTGGTGGGCCAAGAAGGTGAGAAGCCAACTTGGGATTAGTCCGGATGGAGAAATATCATGTGCTCCCATACTCACTAGTTTCATGCATATGACACTAGTCTATGTTACTACCTTCATAGTGCAAAGTAACATAGTAGTAATGTTATAGATGGCTTCATTTATTAGCTTGTAGACTCATCTTGTCTTGGGAAACGCTATGTTAGAGTAACATTATATGTTACCACTTCTCATTAACTACTTGCCACATAAGCAAAATGTTCTTGGACTGCGCTAAGTTACTCCCACTATAACTAGTCGTACAAACTGTGGGCTATGTAGAGAGCGTAGTAAGCAAGCTTCTCATCATTCTGCGAGTTGACATGACACATCAAAGTAGTTGTTTTTTCTTGAAATGTACATCAAAGTACCAGTGTAGTAGTCTCCAAAAAGGGCCGACCATGTCCATGGCTACCATCACGTCCCGTGCTTCGTCATTGAGTATGTGCACGATTCACGTGCCATTCAAGAAAAAAACACGTACGTTCCTTTGAAGAAAAAAAATTAAAAACAAACACGCCACCGCGTCATGGTAGAACTTTGATTCGTCGACGCGTGGTTCCTGACCCTCCACTAAGTGAACAACTACCAAACGCGTCAAATTATTATGTGACCTGCCTCTTCATTCAGAAATGAGCTCCACCGTGTACCTGCACGCGTGTGTTAGGGAATTAGGCGCAGAGTATGTGCGTCCGTGCGTGCAATTTTTCTCTTCGTGCACGTACTCCTTTTTTTGTGGGTGATTTGTGCACGTACTCGGCCTACGTTGGTGACCGTTGGTGAGTCTCACTTATCTCTACATCTCAACATGTACGTCTACATCTGCATCTACATGTACATCTACATCTTCTATAGTACAACAAGTTTTAAACATGAGACCAGCCATTTTCTTGCATGACACGAGCAGCCCGTATCGCTTCTTGCTCCTCGTCTCTCTCAAAGTGCGTCCGGCAGGCGATTTTGCCGTCGATTGAGGTCGGTTTGCTCACGCTCGGTCCCACATGTTATAAATCTAAAAAGAATACTCTGACCGGCGGACCATTGAAACAAGTTATTTTCACCCTCAAATGTAATTGATGTACAAATAACCCCCCCAAAGTCAATTTTGGTACAATTTTTACCCTCAAATCTCTAAAACCAGGTATATCACCCCCTTGAGCGGTTTTAGTGTTCACATGTTAGAGTTTAGGCGGTTTTGATTGTTGACTAGGAATTGTCGTGCAGCTCACGGTGGCGCTCATTTGCAGGTGGGTGCTGCTAGCTAGGAGACATAGTTGAGTTAATCGAGCCCTCACTACCAAAAAAATACACTTCTGTGTTGATACGTGTTTGTCACAATAGGTCACGTTTTCTGTCATGCATGTACATCCATGACAATTTTATGACAGAATCAAGATAGTCATACCTGTGATGTCGTAGAAGTGTTCCATGACATTACCAAAATTATCATCACGGAAGTGTCCACTTCCATGACGATAAATCGCGCGTCATAGAAGTGCTTTCATCAAGGGTGACCGACACGTGGCATCGACCGTAACGGGTCGCCTTAAGCTATCGGGTCCGGTTTTGGATCCGATAACCTGTTAACAGCCCGGACCAACGGGGATTTTCCACGTGTAAAATTCTCATTGGCCAGAGGAAACACATGGTGGCTCAACGTTCGGACAGATGTCATCCACTCACTGGACAGGAGGCGCCTATGATACGTCGACATGTGGCACGGCCCAAGAGAGGCCCATTCTGATGAAAAGGTCGGCCCAACTAAAGCCCCACCATGTTTTTCCAGACACTAGTGGGCTGGCCCGTTAACAGCCTACCGTGTTTTGGGTCAAATTGAGGCCCATACTAGATCAGGCCTGTTCACAGCCTGTCGTGGTTTGGGCCAAATTACGGCCCATATCAGATCAGGCCCGTTAACAGGCCACTGTTCTTTTGGGCCCATACTAAGATAGGTTTTGTATATCAGCCTGTTAAATGCCCGTTTACCAGTACGGCTCGATAATAGTTTCGGCCTGTTAGTGGCCCATGGTGCATCTGGGACGTTGTCGGCGCGGTTTATCTTTAGGCCATTTAACGGCCCATGCAAAAATTGGGCTATTTCTTGTCCGAAGTAACTTTAGGCCTCTTAAAGGACCGTTGTCTTCGTGGATGAATTTCAGCCCAACTGGCCTATCGGCCTGTTAATGGCCCGTGTAACAGTCGGGCCTAATCACAGCCCGCGTTGAATCCGGCCTGCTTACAGCCCATCTGATAATGGCCCGTGACACTTCTAGGCCTATGGCCCATGTAGATACCGGCCTACTTAAAGCCCAGAATTTTATTGGGCGAAATAGGCTCGAGATATTTTTTGGCCTGTTAACTACTCGTCCTATTTGGGCCAAACATGGGCCTTATGCAATTTTGGTCTGTATTGGCCCACGATTTTTTCGGCTCAACGCTAGCCCAATCTAGGTTTTAGCCTGTTAAAAGTCCATGGTATTCTCTGGCCCAGCGGGGCAGAACTTTACTCGGCCTATTAAAGGTGGGAAACAACTATAGGTTTAGACCTGCTAATGGCCCAAGATGATTATAGGCCCAGGTTTTCGCCCATATGACTAACGGGCCGGCCTGAAGACCAACAACACTGAGATACACTGAACCTTCCGGCCTGAATTACAGCATACCGACCAAGAATAAACCTAGACTATACAACAAAGAAATTACAGCATATTACATCCCCTCGGCATCAAAGTTCGGCGCCAGTGATAATAAAGGGCAACCAGACAGCAAATTACATAAACTGGGCAGGTCGCCACCAGTGGAAGTTAACAGGCGGACAAAATAATAGACAGAACCGACAACACTTCAACAGAGTTCAAGAAAGGTTAGCCCGGCCCAGGAGCTACAGCGCAAGCAGCTTAGCAACCTGATGAGACTGCGCTTCTTTCGCGCTCAAATCCACCAACTTAAGCTGCATAGCATCAATAAACGTCCTACTTACGGTTAATATTGCATAGAGATTGGAGTTCTAGTCGTATTTGAGCGGAAGCATGTATTTCTGCTTGAATTTTAGACTAAAGAAGTCGAACAGATTCAGGCGGCTACTTCATCGAGCTTGTGTCACTGAGTAAGTTTGACACTACATCAAGATGTGACTTCGTGGTTGTATCCCTACCCTCAAAATGTGTTGCCTTCTCCTCTGGAATATGTTTTAGAGGGACAAACAATGGGTTCGTCTCACTATCATTGTGGCAGTTCTTCCTAGCAGCATTGTTGTCACCCTGAAAGAGAAACAAGTAGGTAGATAACAGGTTTAACACATATAAGCATCAGCGCTATCAATTGATCTCATTTCTTTGTCAGAAATAAAGAGACACGGTTTAAAATAGCATTAACATAATAGGCATTGTTCATAGTTAAGACGGTAGGAAATGGCATTGTGCAGGAGCGGCCAGCTTCACCAGACCACTGGATTACAGATCAAGAACACAAGCATAGATGTAGTTCTAAACAACGTATAAGCATGAATGGTGAGTGCACTATCAATTTATACCATTTCAGATTGGTAAATAAAGAGACACGATTTAAATAACATTAATATAATATGGCATTGTTCATAGTTGAGACATAGCAGGATATGACATTGTGCTGTTGTTGGTAGTCTCACAACATCACTGCACTACAGATCAAGAACATAAGCATACACATAGTGCTAAAGAAGATAACTTGCTATGTTTAGTTTAATTTACATGGTACGAATAAGGAACTAGATTGTACAACTAAAGACTGCAATTGAGAAGGACAAACTTATGTTTATGTACTTCTACTTTATAAACTTTGAACAAGAAATTTGATGCAGATGACAAAAATAAATAGCATTTGCACTCATAGCTATCCAAATATAAACAACAAAGTTTGAAGGCCCGAGGAGGACAAGCTTACATTAGTAGTGTAGACAGGCTCTATAAAGGCCTTGTCCATATTGATGGGGGGGGGAATTCAAGAAGTTTACCGCACACTCTTCTTCCAGAGTATTGCCGTTATTCTACATTTTTTTAAGAGTAAATATAGATGTGAAAATATAGGAACAAATGGCGATTATGTAACTTAAGATGCAGAGTACCATTTTAAATACAACATACAGGCAGAAGGCACTGACAAGAGCAATGCGGAGCTAAACTTCTTCAGTAACATTGGTTTTATTCAATATTTTGGCAAGAGTAAATGTAGATCTGATGTGTAGAAAAATGGAGGACAAGGGAAAATAAGCTTCAAAGTGTACATGGAGAACTAGCTAACAAATATAAGTACAGTGATGAAGGACAACAGATACTTACAAGAACAATGCAGAACTAAATTTCTTCATAGGCATTGGGTTTATTCTACATTAATTTAAGCATTAATATAGATTTGATAATTTGGAGCAAATAGTGGATAAGCAAGCTATAATGCACAATGATGTCACATAATCCACCAGTTATGAATGTAAGGACAACGATAGGAAAATAGGTACTCACAAGAGCAAAGCGGCGACCAGCATAGTTGCGATATCCTAGGTTTTGCAGCACTAGCTCGATCGCCAATATAGGTCAGGTGCTATGTCATTTCTCCGGTAGCACCACCTTTTTCAAGGACTTTGCTTGTACTCCTTCAGGTTCTGCAATCACGCTCTTCCTTTTGGATGTCTGAAATACAAGAACAACATTTGAATGGAAAAACATGGTATGACGACAAATGGAATAGGTGTTGATAATGGATGGGCATGGCATCTTCACATATATCATGAGTAAACTAAGCAGATGGCGGTGCAACGAAGCAAAAGAAATGCAAGACACCTTATGCAAGATATGTGCAACTAATAAAACCTTCCGAAATTAGAACAGGCACCTTATTGGGTGAACAGGATAGGCCATCTGCCTTTGACTCCTTGAGCTCAGAATAGTCATTAGGATCATATTCTGAATACGAATCTATAGGTCGGGAGCATGTGGGTTTCATTGCATCCACAATGGACCTCAATCCCTTGATGCCAAGTTTGTTACCCATTGAACTGTTCCGCAATATTCTTCTGATGTGCGCATTCTTATATTCATTGTGATTACGTACAATATCTGTAAAGCATGAAAACACAAATAGTAGTGAGATTATCTTTGTAATGCAGAGGATATTGTAATATAATAGAGGCTTCCTGTAAACCCTTGTGTGCTATCACTGGATTCTGATGAGAGAGCCCATGTGTGTTGTAATATGGTGAGTAGATTAATATAATCTGGCACAACTAAACAAAAAAATAAGCTCCCTGTTGGGGGCCCCAGATGTAAGGATAGTTGGCAGATGATAGGTTCATAATATATTGTATGGAAAGTCTATTGCCCAACCAAGATAACGAGAGCGCAGAGCCAGTAGGAAGATCGTAGTGTAGATAATAGGGGTACACCATAACCACCATAAATAAATCGGGAAAGCGGAACTAGCTGGAAAACATAGGGTTTTGCCGCTACTAATATGCAGTCTATCGGTCACCTACATGCTAGCTCTATTCATCTGAAGGCGCACAACTGTTACTATCAGTTTAGTCTATCAAATACCGCGCGGCTCCCACCATTTCCGGGGTATTATGGCAGACCAAATCAAAGTGCGAAATCATTTAGCTGAACCGGGCCAATAGAGGTGTCGACGGAAGATGTCCCTGCTCCCCTTCCTGACAAGGAACATACTTTGCTTACTAAAGAAGAACAAAAGAGGAACATGTTAAAGAACAGAAGAGGAAGCATATTCTGCATGTCTACATGCAACTCGCGTGACTTTTGTCATTTGGGTCAGTCGACCATTTCAGGCGGTTGGATGAAGATCCTACGTCTCCTAACCCATCTTCTTCCTCATCTCTAATTCTTTCCATACAGAACACTGCACGGGTCGCCGGCCGAACCACCAGCCCCCATCGCCTATGTTCCTCCGCCACCCCCACCCCCCCACCCCACCCCACCCGCGTTGAGTTTTCTTCCTTCGGCGAGGCCCCACCATCGCCCCCCACAACCACCGTCCCCACCCGAGCCCCTTCCATCGCACCGACGAACTCTGGCGATCTCTCATAAATCGACTGACCCAATTTTGAAATTTAGTCTATTATCGTTTAACTAGTGTGGAATATAAAAGGGGAAAACAATAAGGATTGCGACTATAGTGTTGAGCGTGCCATGGCGGATCTGAAGGTGCAAACCGGAGAAAGGCAACTTCGCAACCAATGTTTGCTTTCAACTAGCAAATAAGTGATGGACAAGAAATCAGAGTAAAGCAGTGGCGATCTATTTTCTTGCTGCGATAAATGAGTTGAGAAGGTACGAAAGAGTACCACCTCTGGTGCGGCGCCGTGTATGCATCTTCTGAGAATTCGACGGTGTTGCGGTAGCGATGGCTGTTAGCGGCGTGGAAGCAGATCAAGGAGGGTAGATGGTGGCGGCGGGGAGCGGTGGACGAGAAGGTCGTAGGAGCGGCACTGGCAAGGTGGACGATGGCGGGGATGAAGCGAGAGGACGGGATGCAAGGATCCCGGTCCGAAGCCATGGATGAGAGAGGTCGATCTCTTGTAATGGCCGACGGCTTCGGGGTATCAGCTCCGGCATGGTGGAGGAGGACGGCGGTGGATATGGTGGCGGACGGAGGAGGCTAGGGTGGAGAGGGTGTTTTGGCACCCACGGAGTACGAATGGGAAAATGGAGGGAGAGAGGAAGGGGGGAACCATGTCTTCAGGGCGCGCTTGTCTCAAATGCGAGGAAATTTACAAACTTAGCCCCCGTTTAAAATTTCCTACAACACAACAATATTAGTCGGTTGGGGAGAGGATGGTAATCTCGCATACTCCGAATATTTGTCGACGAGAGTGTGTTTTTAGCGCCCACCGTGTATGAATCGGGGAGGGAGTTGATTTCGGCCGAGAAGACACTGTGTTTTGGCGCCCACCGTGTATGATTCCAGGTGAGAGGCGGTTATGTCACGTTTGAGTGAAATTACAAACCTACCCCTATCAAAACCTATAGAAATCGAGCCGATATGCTTTGCGTGGCAGGGATAGGCAATAATTTCCATCTCGCAGATTTTGGTTTCGGGCGGTTACTGTGACTTTCCACGCTTCGTTCAAATTTTTGCCGAGCAAGAGTGCACGTTTACCGTGCCAACCCAATTCGAACTAGTATGTATTCTATTTTTGTTCAGGCAGGATCCATTTGCGATTGGAATAAAATTCTATATACATCATTTTTTATATATACTTTCAAAAGCACAACACCCTTTATACATTAATATGGTTTATAGATGGCATGATCTTAGATTCATAAGGCTGTATCCATCTTAATTTGGATTTCCAAATATTTTAAACCACTTTATGTTAAAATCCAATGTATGCATTCCTCGCTAACTGTCTCCAATTAATGTGTGTTTCATGCGGTTTTTTACTTCTCAAACATGTATAATGTGTTTCACACACACAACATATAGTGTAATCCCATTTAGACATTAATTTCATATAAATCATGCATTGTCTCTAATTAAAGAATCTATGGATCACTAATATGGATAAACTATATAACATTACACGTGTCCCCAAATTCAAATGAATATGCATGTTTCAAACACCAATTTGCGTTATGATATTCTCGATGTTGTGATCTCCAGTTTAAATATTTGAATCCCCTTCAATCTAGATATTCGTCTCATATAGCTATCACTCATGCTTATATAGGAGTATCTCTCCAGAACTATACGTGTTCATCATCTCTCGGGTATCTCTCGTGCTACCTGTATGTCAACAATGATCTTTTATCTTCGCAACACACTGACGGTACTCTCTCCCTCGACCTTCATCACTCTATCTCTCTCTAAGTATATCTCGCTCCCTGCTATGTGTCTCTAACTATGATTCTCCATGTGAAATCTCTTTCTCTCACACAAACACATACTTTGTCTCCGAGGGTCTCATTTCTCTCTACTATTCCCCTGTGTGCCACTCGCACACCCCCTCTCACACAGAGACATCTTTTGCTCCTTAGATATGAGAAGCTATGACTCTTCCTCTTAAATATCTCTTTCTCACACACAAACACAAACTCTGTCTCCCAGGGTCTCATATCTCTCCACCATTCTCTTGTATGTCGCTCACACACACTCTCTGTCCCTACAGATATCTTGTGTTCCCTCATATGTCTCTCTAACTATCACTCTCATTGTGAAATATATTTCTCTATCGCAGACATAAAACTCCGTCTCTCGGGATCTCATTTCTCTCTGATATTTGTTTGTATGTGACTCACATGCACACTCTCTCTATCTCTCTGACACCCACACACATAACTCGGCCTTCTGATCCACTCGACTCCTATCTCTAACACACACTAGCTAGCTAGCATCTTTATCTTTCTATTTATCTGTTTCTCCATCAACCTTCTTTCTCGCCCTCACTCTTGCTTCCTAACACGCACACTATATATGTTTCTCTCTACATCCAGTGAAGTGCCATCTTTTTATCTTTCTCTCACACACACATAACTTCACCCTCTGAACCACCCAGCGGTCATCTCCAACACTCAAACTAGCTGATGTTCCTCTATCTAGCATCTCTATCTCTATATCTATTTGTCGTTTCTCCATCAACATTTCTTTCTCGCACGCACTCTTGCTTCCTATCACCCACACTATATATGTCTCTCCATACATGCATTTATAGGTTGATCTCTTTTGCACAATCATTGTGTCTCGCTCCCTCTGCTCGCCATAGATGCATGCTCCAGCCCACGCCACTATCTCTTAAAGACAAAAACACATGCTCAATTATTGAGCCTTCTTCCCTACACTCTCACATGCATGCATATTATCATACAGATCTCTCCCATATCGTTGATCTTATGAATTATGTCTTCTTTCTTTTATCTCGATCATGCTCGCGAGCACACACACACACACATCCCACGTATACATGTATAGCTCTCGCACATGCACGTTCAAGGTCTCCTATGTCTCCATACATAGTTAATTACCCTCAACCCTAACGCCACATCGAATCGTTCTCTTCTTGTGTGCACATGACTTCCACCTCGATGGATAAAACACGAACTCACACTTAACAATCTCCTTCTAGCTACCCCCCTCTCTCACTCTTCCCCTATATCCCCGAAACCAAGAAGACCATCCCTTCATTTAATTCCCGCCTACATGCACCATCGATATATAGTAGTCTTCCTCGGTGTCTCTCGAACAAACACGTTTTCTCAATGTCGACTCCTCTCACGCGCACGCGCCTTCTCTTCCATCTCTACGGGCCTTTTCTCTCTCGCACCCCCTCGTTGGTGGCCCCTGTCATACACTATGATGAAGCCACACACACTTAAATTACATCC
Organism: Triticum aestivum; assembly: GCF_018294505.1. NCBI lineage: Eukaryota > Viridiplantae > Streptophyta > Magnoliopsida > Poales > Poaceae > Triticum > Triticum aestivum. The sequence goes on from NC_057802.1 coordinate 432,051,339, forward strand.
GCCACCGAGGACCCCGCGTCACACACACACACGCGCACCCACCCCCACCCCATCCCCCCCACACACACTAAGACTCCATTTGACACACACATGCTCTACGCAGAGCATTTGTTCCTACCACCCTTCGTCCAACCTTACCCGTACGATAAGCAATCACCTTAATTTACTTGTATAACATGGCTAAATTCCACTTTACCTTAGTAGTTAGAAAACTTGTCATCTCTACTCTTATGAGAAAAACGAGTTGGTGATGATGGTGTGCATGCCATCTTGTAATATAGACCGTCCAATCTATATCTGACGGATAGAAAGCAAACTATGACAATTTTACAAAAGATACCCGCACCTCTCTCCACATTTACACACAAGGACTTGCCTCGTTCATCGTCCTTATCTCCCACAACCTCATTGCTGAGCAGTTAAAAAAGGAAGTCTCTGGAACAATCTAGCATGGTGGTCGCTGCCACCTGCCGGTGCCGTCCATCCCCATGCCTCCGCCCAGTCCGACCACCAATCACCACCACGCTCCACTCCACCTCACCTTATCTATCATCTTCCATTTTTTCGATGAAATTGTTGAGATACCAGTTTTCCGATAAAATTCTTGAGATATCATTAGTTTTTACACATGGGACTACTCCTGCATGGGTCAATCACAACAGGTGTTTTGCAAAAAAATGCATATTTATGTTCCGTGCAATGCACGAGCATCTTGCTAGTTATTATATAACACAAATCACGAGCAGGAAGTGACATTTTTTTACACAACCACGTTAACATGGCCACACAAATCACTAGCTAAAGTGTAATATCATTATACTTATATCCCGATGCAAAAGGTTGAGTACATGTCCGAAGAGTAGAGTCGCACACACGTACTCTCTCTCTCAGAATCTCTCACACACACCAGTTACGTGACGCAGACTTAAGCAGACACGTATGTTACAATTTGTGCACCCGCGGGTACACGTGATGGTGCGCATTTATTTAAGCCGGACGGCGAATCCAAATAGTAGCTGCATTCATTCCCCTCCCACCGCCTCTTCTCTGGTCGCCATAGCCTGGTAGCCATGGCCTGGCCGAAGGTAATGACATACGCCATACTCCCGCTGGAGCGATGCTTTAATCTGGAAATTTTAGATGTCATGCATGCATCTTTTTGTGCTAGCACTCCTATATAAGGATTGACCGGTCGCTTCCCGCGGACGTGCGCGGGCGGTGGAAGAGGAAGGAGAAGGGAAGCGGGCTGTGGAGTCACATTTTTTACCACATTTTCTTAGGAAACTGAGTGCAATAATTGAGTAGTTTTGCAAACTACCAGTACTACACCTGAACGGTTCAAAACCAATACCACCACCACGCCTGCGTCTGACCGCCCTGGCCGACCCAACCCCCCTCCCTTGCCGACGCGCACTTCCCGCCTGAAACGGTCAGCGTCGCCCCGGAATGTCAGTGCCGCATTAATGCCCGGCCAGAGCGGAGGCGACCTCTCACTGGCGCCGGCTTTGAAGTAGCGCGACGGCCGAGAGGGCGCCGCTTCCCAGTGCACACGACTGCTCCGCGTCGAGGCTGGCCATAGTTTGGATGAGTCTCCATCGTGGGGCCACACTAACTGCGATGATATGGACTCCTGTTGCCCACAGTTATGGATCGTTCCATCTATGAACAACACATGGGACTGGAACTACGAGACGGACATGTACCCAGGAGTGGACGTACGAACCTGAGTAATGTAGCGCAGTAAGTGAAGTAGAAAGGCACAAATAGTATGAACATGCATGGCATATAGGCATTTGTCTCTTACTACCACTAAATGTTGTACATGCAATGCCAGGTGATGTTATGGAGTACGTGCGTAAGTACTCTACTACTACTATATTAATTGGAGGCACATATTAGGTTTTATATTTGTTTATGTGTATGCCTTGAGACCTTCCAACTAGACGTGTCTTTCTCTCTGGGTCTCACTTTGTATCGTTCATACCACTAGTACTACTACGTGTGGTCTCCGACCCAGAAGTGAAGACGCTCTACCACATTGTTCATGTCCCACTCCTTTCGCTGACGTGTTGGACATCCAGCACGTGCCGTGTTTGGCACTCCTTTGTCGTAAGAGTTGAAACGCTAGCATTCATCAGAAATAAAAAATAAATATAAATCAGCAGTGATACTATACCACGCGGTTTCCTTGCTCCTCGATATCGGAAAGAATACTTCTGTTCGCCGACATGTGGGACGTCGACCATCCTGGTCCCCTTGCCATGCCCGCGGAACTCCAAGGGAGAGTCACCCCGGTCATCGCGCCACAGTAATTACTAATGAGCCGTCAAATCACAGGCCCAACCTTTCGCACTGTGAAGTTGCTCGGATGAAGGAACCATTCGTTGAATTCCGCTTCTTGAAGAAAACTATTGTACCAGCAGTACTGCTAGCTACAGTAGTTACTCCAACAAAGGCCTCCTTTGGTTCATAGGATAGGAATTTTATAGGAATATGAAAATCATAGGAAGTGAGATGACATGCATCTCAATTCCCATAGAGAAAGAGATGCCATTTGATGCATAGGATAGGAATTTTTTCATTGAGTCTAGGCTAATGTACTGGTAATTTGCTCTAAAAACTATAGTAGTAACTAGTAGTACTAGTACATGCTCGTAATTAATTAAACAAACATACGGGCGACGCACACACACACACACACTAACTACTAGTACTACTACTTCTCACATGCTGGCCAGACGCCGTCTCCTTCCCGGCTTTGTCGGCGACACCCCACCGTGCTTGGATCTCCGCCGACTGATACGTCTCCAACGTATCTATAATTTTTTATTGTTCCATGCTATTATATTATCTGTTTTGGATGTTTAATGGGCTTTATTATGCACTTTTATATTATTTTTGGGACTAACCTATTAACCAAAGGCCCAGTGCAAATTGTAGTTTTTTTTGCCTATTTCAGTGTTTCATAGAAAAGGAATATCAAACGGAATCCAAACGGAATAAAACCTTCGGGAGAGTTATTTTTGGAACAAACACAATCTAGGAGACTTGGAGTGGACGTCAAGGAAGCAACGAGGCAGCCACGAGGTAGGGAGGCGTGCCCCCACCCTCGTGGGTCCCTCGTGGCTCCACCGACCTACTTATTTCGCCTATATATAATCATATACCCTGAAAACATCCGAGAGCACCACGAAACCCTATTTCCACCGCCGCAACCTTCTGTACCCGTGAGATCCCATCTTTTCCGGTGCTCTGCCAGAGGGGGAATCGATCACGGAGGGCTGCTACATCAACACCATAGCCTCTCCGATGATGTGTGAGTAGTTTACCACAAACCTTCGGGTCCATAGTTATTAGCTAGATGGCTTCTTCTCTCTCTTTGGAACTCAATACAAAGTTCTCTCCTCGATTTTTTTGGAGATCTATTCGATTTATTTCTTTTTGCGGTGTGTTTGTCGAGATCCGATGAATTGTGGGTTTATGATCAAGATTATCTATGAACAATATTTGATTCTTCTCTGAATTCTTATATGTATGATTTCATATCTTTGCAAGTCTCTTCGAATTATCAGTTTGGTTTGGCCTACTAGACTGATCTTTCTTGCAATGGTAGAAGTGCTTAGCTTTGGGTTCAATCATGCGATGTCCTTTCCCAATGACAGCAGGGGCAGCAAGGCACGTATTGTATTGTTGCCATTGAGGATAAAAAGATGGGGTTTATATCATATTGCTTGAGTTTATCCCTTGACATCATGTCATCTTGCCTAATGCGTTACTCTGTTCTTATGAACTTAATACTCTAGATGCATGCTGGATAGAGGTTGATGTGTGGAGTAATAGTAGTAGATGCAGAATCGTTTCGGTCTACTTGTCGCGGACGTGATGCCTATATACATGATCATGCCTAGATATTCTCATAACTATGCGCTTTTCTATCAATTGCTCAACAGTAATCTGTTCACCCACCGTAGATTATACTATCTCGAGAGAAGCCACTAGTGAAACCTATGGCCCGCTGGTCTATTTTCCATCATATAAGTTTCTGATCTATTTTATTTTGCAATCTTTACTTTCCAATCTATATCATAAAAATAACAAAAATGTTTATCTTATTATCTCTATCATATCTCACTTTTGCAAGTGGCCGTGAAGGGATTGACAACCCCTTTATTGTGTTGGTTGCAAGGTTCTTAACTGTTTGTGGAGGTACAAGGCGACTTGCGTGTAACCTCCTACTGGATTGATACCTTGGTTCTCAAAAACTGAGGGAAATACTTACATTGCTTTGCTGCATCACCCTTTCCTCTCCCAGCAACTAGCCATTTCTAGCGCCGTTGCCGGGGAGATCTACGCACAAGTCAAGACATACCAAGTAGCCATCACAAACTCTTATCCCTCGCATTACATTATTTTCCATTTTCCTCTTGTTTTCCTCTCCCCCACTTCACCCTTTGCCTTTTCTTCGCCCTTCTTCTGTTCGTCTTTTCGTTTGCCTTGATGTCTTACTTGGCTCGTTTGCTCGTTTGGTTGGAATAGTTGTATATTTATTACTAAACAGAGAACCTAAGATCTATGGATCCTCATCCGCTTGCCAATATTTTTAAGAGATCCAATTATGATGAACCAATTTCTAGTGATTTGAGTGCACTAGATTATCTTTATGAGGTTTTGCTTGAAATTCGCGAATCTGAAAATTGTGATGAAGAAATTTATGAAGATATTAACGATAGCTCCTTGAATAAAAAGCATGATTGCAATGATTTTACTTTAAATTCTCTTGATGTCAATTGTGCTAATAATATGCAAAACCCTAAGCTTGGGGATGCTAGTTTTGCTATGTCTACTATTTTTTGCAATTGTCATGATTGGGGTGATTCTTCATATGATCTTGAAAATTTGTTTAAGCCCCATTATGAATATGAGATTGATAATAGTGTTTGCAGTAATATTGAATGTGGGTTTGGAAGAGTGTCAACTTTAGATCCCACATATTTGGAGAATGTTCAATCTTATGGTATTTTTGATAAAAGTGGGATTGGAGAGATCATGACTTTAGTTACTGTTAATCCCACTATTTTGGAAGAGTGTCAGCTTCGCATGCATGTAGATCGTGTTGAAAATATTTTATGTGATAGCTATTTTGTTGAATTTTCTTATGATCCCACATGTAATTATTATGAGAGAGGAAAATATGGTTGTAGAAATTTTCATGTTACTAAATTACCTCTCTTCTTGTTGAGATTGATCTTATTTCTTTCTTCTCCTTTGCATATGCTAGGATTTGCTTGCCTTGATAATTTGTTTGCCTATAAGATGCCTATGCATAGGAAGTATTTTAGACTTAGATGTGTTTGTCACATGTTTTATGATGCTCTCTTTGCGCTTCAATTCTTGTCTTTCATGTGAGCATCATTAAAATTATCAATGCCTAGCTAAAAGGCTTTAAACAAAAGCACTTGTTGGGAGACAACCCAATATTTTTACTTGCTGTTATTTAATAAATAGCTCATATAGACTCTGTTTAGATGTTGTTTTATGTTTTAATTAGTATTTGTGCCAAGTAAAACCTATAGGATCTTCTTGGGTGATAATTATTTGATCTTGCTGAAAAAGTCAGAAACTTTCTGCTCACGAAAACAATTGTTAAAAATCACAAGAAAGTGATAAAATACTGATTCCAATTGCAGTAGATCAATAAACAAATTATCTAGGTGTTCCTATTTTGGCAGAATTTTTGATTGAATAAAGTTTGCGTTTGATACAGATTGCTATAGACTGTTCTGTTTTTGACAGATTCTGTTTTTCGTGTGTTGTTTGCTTATTTTGATGAATCTATGGCTAGTATCGGGGGGTATGAACCATAGCTAATTTGGAATACAGTAGGTTTAACTCCAATATAAATAAATAATGAGTTCATTACAGTACCTTAAAGTGGTGATTTGTTTTCTTATACTAACGGAGCTCATGAGATTTTCTGTTGAGTTTTGTGTTGTGAAGTTTTCAAGTTTTTGGGTAAAGATTTGATGGATTATGGAATAAGGAGTGGCAAGAGCCTAAGCTTGGGTATTCCAAATGCACCCCAATTTAAAATTCAAGGACGACCAAAAGCCTAAGCTTGGGGATGCCCCGGAAGGCATCCCCTCTTTCGTCTTCGTCTATCGGTAACTTTACTTGAGGCTATATTTTTATTCACCACATGATATGTGTTTTGCTTGGAGCGTCTTGTATGATTTGAGTCTTTGATTTTTAGTTTACCACAATCATCCTTTCTGTACACACCTTTTGGGAGAGACACACATAAATTGGAATTTATTAGAATACTCTATGTGCTTCACTTATATCTTTTGAGCTAGATAATTTTGCTCTAGTGCTTCGCTTATATCTTTTAGAGCATGGTGGTGGTTTTATTTTATAGAAATTATTTATCTCTCATGATTCACTTATATTATTTTGAGAGTCCTATAAAACAGCATGGTAATTTGCTTTGGTTAAAATTTTAGTCCTAAAGTGATGAACATCCAAGATGGGTATAATAGAAACTATCATATAAAGTGCATCGAATACTATGAGAAGTTTGATACTTGATAATTGTTTTGAGATATGAAGATGGTGATATTAGAGTCATGCTAGTTGAGTAGTTGTGAATTTTAGAAATACTTGTTCTAAAGTTTGTGATTCCCGTAGCATGCACGTAAGGTGAGCCGTTATGTGATGAAGTCGGAGCATGATTTCTTTATTGATTGTCTTCCTTATGAGTGGCGGTCGGGGACGAGCGATGGTCTTTTCCTACCAATCTATCCCCCTAGGAGCATGCGCGTAGTACTTCGTTTCGATAACTAATAGATTTTTGCAATAACTACGTGAGTTCTTTATGACTAATGTTGAGTCCATGGATTATACGCACTCTCACCCTTCCACCATTGCTAGCCTCTCTAATACCGCGCACCTTTTGCCGGTATAATACACCCACCATATACCTTCCTCAAAATAGCCACCATACCTACCTATTATGTCATTTCCGTAGCCATTCCGAGATATATTGCCATGCAACTTTCCACCATTCCGTTTGTTATGACACGTTTCATCATTGTCATATTGCTTTGCATGATCATGTAGTTGACATCGTATTTGTGGCAAAGCCACCTTTATAATTCTTTCATACATGTCACTCTTGATTCATTGCATATCTCGGTACACCACTAGAGGCATTCACATAGAGTCATATTTTGTTCTAAGTATTGAGTTGTAAGTAAATAAAAGTGTGATGATCATCATTATTAGAGCATTGTCCCAAGTGAGGGAAGGATGATTGAGACTGTGATTCCCCCACAAGTCGGGATGAGACTCCGGACGAAGAAAAAAAAAGAGGCCATAAAAAAGAGAGAGAAAAAGGCCCAAATAAAAAAATGAGAGAAAAAGAGAGAAGGGACAATGTTACTATCCTCTTACCACACTTGTGCTTCAAAGTAGCACCATGATCTTCATGATAGAGAGTCTCCTATGTTGTCACTTTCATATACTAGTGGGAATTTTACATTATAGAACTTGGCTTGTATATTCCAATGATGAGCTTCCTCAAAATGCCCTAGGTCTTCGAGAGCAAGCGAGTTGGATGCACACCCACTTAGTTTCTTTTGTTGAGCTTTCATACACTTATAGCTCTAGTGCATCCGTTGCATGGCAATCCCTACTCACTCACATTGATATCTATTGATGGGCATCTCCATAGCCCGTTGATACGCCTAGTTGATGTGAGACTATCTTCTCCTTTTTGTCTTCTCCACAACCACCCTTCTATTCCACATATAGTGCTATGTCCATGGCTCACGCTCATGTATTTCGTAAAGATTGAAAAAGTTTGAGAACATCAAAAGTATGAAACAATTGCTTGGCTTGTCATCGGGGTTGTGCATGATTTAAATATTTTGTGTGATGAAGATAGAGCATAGCCAGACTATATGATTTTGTAGGGATAACTTTCTTTGGCCATGTTATTTTGGGAAGACATGATTGCTTTGTTAGTATGCTTGAAGTATTATAATTTTTATGTCAATATTAAACTTTTATCTTGAATTTTTTGGATCTGAGCATTCATGCCACAATAAATAAAATTACATTGATAATTATGCTAGGTAGCATTCCACATCAAAAATTCTGTTTTTATCATTTACCTACTCGAGGACGAGCAGGAATTAAGCTTGGGGATGCCTGATACGTCTCCAACGTATCTATAATTTTTTTATTGTTCCATGCTATTATATTATCTGTTTTGGATGTTTAATGGGCTTTATTATGCACTTTTATATTATTTTTGGGACTAATCTACTAACCAAAGGCCCAGTGCAAATTGCTGTTTTTTGCCTATTTTAGTGTTTCGCAGAAAAGGAATATCAAACGGAATCCAAACGGAATGAAACCTTCAAGAGGGTTATTTTTGGAACAAACGCAATCCAGGAGACTTGGAGTGGACGTCAAGGAAGCAACAAGGCGGCCACGAGGTAGGGAGGCGCGCCCAGGGGGGTAGGCACGCCCCCCCACCCTGGTGGGTCCCTCGTGGCTCCACCGACCTACTTCTTTTGCCTATATATACTCATATACCCTGAAAACATCCGAGAGCACCACGAAACACTATTTCCACCGCCGGAACTTTCTGTACCCATGAGATCCCATCTTGGGGCCTTTTCTGGCGCTCCGCCGGAGGGGGAATCGATCACGGAGGGCTTCTTCATCAACACCATAGCCTCTCCGATGATGTGTGAGTAGTTTACCACATACCTTCGGGTCCATAGTTATTAGCTAGATGGCTTCTTCTCTCTCTTTGGATCTCAATACAAAGTTCTCCTCGATTCTCTTGGAGATCTATTCGATGTAATTCTTTTTGCGGTGTGTTTGTCGAGATTCGATGAAGTGCGGGTTTATGATCAATATTATCTATGAACAATATTTGATTCTTCTCTGAATTCTTATATGTATGATTTGAAATATTTGCAAGTCTCTTCGAATTATCAGTTTCGTTTGGCCTACTAGATTGATCTTTCTTGCAATGGGACAAGTGCTTAGCTTTGGGTTCAATCTTGCGGTGTCGTTTCCCAGTGAGAGCAGGGGCAGCAAGGCACGTATTGTATTGTTGCCATCAAGGATAAAAAGATGGGGTTTATATCATATTCCTTGAGTTTATCGATCCCTCTACATCATGTCATCTTGCCTAATGCGTTACTCTGTTCTTATGAACTTAATACTCTAGATGCATGCTGGATAGCGGTCGATGTGTGGAGTAATAGTAGTAGAAGCAGAATCGTTTTGGTCTACTTGTCACAGACGTGATGCCTATATACATGATCATGCCTAGATATTCTCATAACTATGCTCAATTCTATCAATCGCTCGACAGTAATTTCTTCACCCACCGTAATACTTATGCTATCTTGAGAGAAGCCACTAGTGAAACCTATGGCCCCCGGGTCTATTTTCCATCATATAAGTTTCCGATCTATTTTATTTTGCAATCTTTACTTTCCAATCTATATCATAAAAATACCATAAATATTTATCTTATTATCTCTATCAGATCTCACTTTTGCAAGTGGTCGTGAAGGGATTGACAACCCCTTTATCGCATTGGTTGCAAGGTCCTTAATTGTTTGTGCAGGCACAAGGCGACTTGCGTGTAACCTCCTACTGGATTGATACCTTGGTTCTCAAATACTGAGGGAAATACTTACATTACTTTGCTGCATCACCCTTTCCTCTTCAAGGGAAAACCAACGCATGCTCAAGAGGTAGCACCGACCTCTCCACAGCAGCGCGTGCGTCCTCTTCTTTCTTTCGGCGGCGGGCCTCTCTTTTCTTGTGTGCTTTCTGACTTTTCCGCTCCCTCTGTGCGGCTTTGGCCGCCTCTTGCTCTACCGCCCATTTGGCCTTGGCAGCTTCAAATTCCGCCCACATAGGTGTGTGGTCGCGAGCGGTGATGAACTCGGCACAGCGGGATGCCATCACTTCCCTACCATTCCGTGTGCGGTCGTGGGCGGCGAGGAACTCGGCTCGGCAGGATGCCATCGCTTCCTTACCGGTTAGTGTGCGGCGCGATGGCATGAACGATGCTTGGTGACAGCTCTGGGGTGGAGTGGCCGGACAACCGTAAAGTGCATTGGTTTGTCAAGAGCTCAAGGATAGAAGACGAAGGAAATTTGGATTCCCCTTCAATCCTGGTCATTTATTACCGAGTAAAATGCATTGGCGGTCATCGAACTTGTCTTGATAGCTCACTTTGATCATTGTATACGAGATATGGTGATTATACAGTTACGGGCTTAGCGTATAGCTCCGTATTTGTCTGGTTGACTAGTCAAACAGTCCGCATGCGCCTCATCAGCTCGTGTTCTTTATCTATCTATCTATGCGGGCCTACCTGTCAGAGGAGAAAGAAATAAAAACCAAAATTATGCTTATGTGAGGAATCAAACCACGGACTCGTCGCTGCAACGCACACCCGTCAGCCAAATGAAAATGAAATACTTTGCGTTAAATGCACAAACGGAATTTTTTATACTATACGTGATGCACACATTAGCGCACACCGTCCATAGAGGCAACTAACATGTATGTGTGCAGACAACTAGAAACTCACGCTCACGCTTGTAGCGACCAGACCTCAAATGGTCTGTGCTGCTGTGCACCAGTGTCATCCCTGGATCAGTAATGCTGACACGCACAGTACAAATGGAGGATTTATAACAGAGTAGCAATCACACACTTATTACATCGAATATCTCCAAAGAGAATAAGTATGATAAACATGGCTTAAGGCCATCTAAAAACGATAACAGCGGAAGACTTGGAAGATAAGTGAGTCCATCAACTCCAGCGGCATCACTGAGTACAAGACCATGACCTAAGTCACCTTACTCGTCGTCTAAAAAGTCTGCAACATGAAACGTTGCAGCCCGAAAACGGGTCAGCACATAGAATATGCTGGCAAAGTAACACATAGAGAATAATGAACAATAATAAGGCTATACTACATGCATATATGGCTGGTGGAAAGCTCTATGGTTACAATTTTGCGAAAAGCCAATTTTCCCCTACTTCAAAGGAATAACTTTTATTTAACTATCATGGTGGTTGTGAAACATTGATATGGTTGACAGCATCTCAATCCCAATCAAGAAATCATCATTAACCCAACAAAATTAATTAAAAGTAACATGGTGATGAGATTCACATGATAATCCAAGTACTAGATACTCAAGTTGTCCATAACCGGGGACACGGCTAACCATGATTAGTTTGTACACTCTGCAGAGGTTTGTGCACTTTTCCCCACAAGACTCGATCGCCTCCGTTGGATTACTCGCACTACATGGTGTTTGAGTAACGGATGACCGAGACACGGTCTTTCAGAAGTGTTTGCACCTTACGTATGGGTAGACCGTTACACCTACTTTCCCCTACATCTGCTAGTCTACCACTGTAAGAGTTCACACAACTTAGTCAACTATGCTAGATCCCATAATAGCTTGCGGCTGCACACGAAAGTTTCTAGCATGAATAATCTCATGATCCCTTTGAACCTGGGTGGCGGTCGAAAAGAAAAACAGGAAATCCTGGAATACCCAGGTACCTCAATCCACCCAGATGTGAGTTTTAGTTGCCACCTTAAGTAAACCATTAATTAACAATCTCACATCTGTCATGGAACTCTCTCAAACCCAATCCACGTCTACGAGCATAGCATGGCAATATAATAGCAAACGTAGAAGTAACTCCCAAGGGTTTGATAATAAAACACGTAGTAGGTACTACCTCAACTACTTCCCAATACCCACAATTTAATTAGACCCTAATCATGCAATTGTTTGAGGAAAATAGATCTAATGCAATAAAAACTGGGTATGGAAGGTATGATCAAAGTGTTACTTGCCTTGCTGATGATCCGCAAAACCTAGCGATTCAAAGTAACAAGCAGCACACTCCGGGTACTCTATCGCAAACAAACAAGCAAACAATAAGTACTCATCTAATGCACAGGTAAAACTCGAATGAAAGATCCAACCAGAAAGTTCAACTTAAGAACTCCGGTTTGCAAAAAGAATCAACTCGAAAGAAGCAACGAAAGTCAAACGGCGAAAGAAAGAAGCTTCATTAACTAATCTGGATCTGGGTCAACTTTTACATTAGCAAAAACTTGTTTGAGTAGGTTAAACGGAAAGAGAATTTCGAGACGAAACTCTAGGCGCTTGAATCGCCTGATTCCGATAAACGAGCGAGAAGTTAAACAGAAACGAAGATTCGATCAGAAATCGAATCTGAGAAAATTAGCGGAAAAATCCAACGAAAAAGAAAAACGGACGAACAGTTAAAGAACGGACGTTCGTTAACAGAGAAAAACCGACGAAAGCGTTCGTTAAAACGAACGGTTCGGTGAACGCTCGCAAAATAATAAAACCGGAAAAAACAGATCTAGGGTTTTTTTTACAAACGGTTTTTTTTAAAGAAAGCCGGCAAAACCGAACGGCATCGAGGTATACCTCGTCGGGGCGGCCTCGGCGGGGTTCCAGCGGGGCTCCGGCGAGGGCGGCGGGTGCGGCGGGGGTGCGGGGGGCTCGCGGAGGGCGAGGGGCGGCGAGGGGGCGGCGCACGGTGACGTAAGGCGGCGGCGGCACGGCTCCGGCGATGGCGGGGTGCGGGGCAGGCGGCGGCGGGGTGAGGTGAGAAGGGGGGTGCGGGGTATAAATAGGAGGGGGGGTGCTCCCGTGGGTTGGGGGAGGGGGCAAGCCGAGCGGGAGGCGGCTCCCGTGTCCATGGCGGACACGGCGGCGGTGCTGGGGAAGGGGAGGGGCGCGGGGTGGGCCGGCGGCCTGGCGCGGCTGGGCTCGGCCCGGCGGGCGCGCGCATTTTTTTTTAAATGTTCCGTGGAAAAATATTCGTAGAAAAATAATAAAAGTCCAAAAAATATAAAGTAAATTTTCCCCGTCCAGTTAGAAAATCTAGAATAGGGTGAACATTTTTTTAACACAAAATAAATATTTTCAAAACATGCAATATTTTTAATGCAATAAAAATTGCAAATAAAATCCAAATAAATTCCAATAAATGATTTTAACATTTTACCTCCAGTATTTCAATAGTTTTGGAGAAGTCATATTTTCTCCTCTCATTTATTTTTAAAATGAAATATTTTTCCAGAGAGAAAACAATTAAAACCAAAATCCTCGTCTTATTATTTGATGAAAATCAAATATGAAAATTCGAGAAAATCCCCAACTCTCTCCGAGGGTCCTTGAGTTGCTTAGTATTTATCGAGGATTTGTCAAAATGCAATAAAATATGATATGCAATGATGATCTATGTATAACATACCAAATTGAAAATTTGGGATGTTACAAACCAACCCCCCTTAAGATGAATCTCGCCCTCGAGATTCGGGTTGGCTAGAAAACAGGTGGGAGTGGTCCTTCCGTAGATCTTCCTCTCGCTCCTAGGTGGCATCATCCTCCGTGTGGTGACTCCATTAGACTTTGCAAAACTTGATAACCTTGCTGCGGGTAACTCGGCTGGCATACTCAAGAATCTTAACTGGTTTCTCCTCATAGGTCAATCACTTTCCAGCTGAATCGCTTCCAGTGGCACAGTATCTCTCAGTGGTATCTCAGCCATCTCTGCGTGGCACTTCTTCAACTGGGAAACGTGGAATACATCATGAACTCCAGACAATCCTTCGGGCAATTCCAGCTTGTAAGCAACCTCTCCCATACGTTCCAAAACTCTATATGGTCCGATAAAACGGGGCGCTAACTTTCCCTTAACTCCAAAGCGCTTCACTCCTCGAAGTGGTGATACTCGAAGATAAACTTGGTCTCCGACTTCGTGAACTGTCTCCTTTCGTTTAGAATCGGCATAACTCTTCTGCCTGGACTGGCCTACCTTGAGCCTATCTCGAATCAACCTCACTTTCTGTTCAGACTCCTTAATCAAATCTGGTCCAAACAACTGACGGTCTCCAACTTCGTCCCATAACAACGGTGTTCTACACCTCCTTCCGTACAAGGCTTCGAAAGGGTCCATCTTCAAACTGGTCTGATAACTATTGTTATAAGAAAACTCCGCATATGGCAAGTTGTCGTCCCAACTAGATCCATAATCTAGGGCACAAGCTCTAAACATGTCCTTCAAAATCTGGTTGACTCTCTCGGTCTGTCCATCTGTGTGCGGGTTAAAAGTTGTACTAAATTCCAGCCTGGTTCCCAATGTTTCATGTAACTGCTTCCAAAACTTCGAGGTAAATTGGGTTCCTCTGTCTGATACAATGGTCCTCGGAACTCCATGCAAACATACGATCCTGGTCATGTATATCTTTGCCAACTTAGCACTGGTGTAAGTGGTCTTCACTAGAATAAAATGAGCCACTTTCGTCAAACGGTCGACTACAACCCATATCGAGTCATAGCCTGAACAAGTCCTGGGTAATCCTGTGATAAAATCCATGCCTATTTTATCCCACTTCCATTCGGGTATCGGCATTGGTTGTAGCAATCCTGCTGGCTTCTGATGCTCTGCCTTCACTCTGTGACACACATCACAAACTGCTACATATTCTGCAATATCCTTCTTCATTCCGGTCCACCAGAAAGTATTCTTCAAATCCAAATACATCTTGGTATTCCCTGGGTGAATCGAGTACGGTGAATCATGGGCTTCTTGCAAAATCAACTTCCTGATCTCCGGATCATTTGGCACATATACGCGGTCCTCAAACCATAAGGTATCGTGCTCATCCTCACGAAATCCCTTGGCTTTTCCTTTGCTCATCTTCTCCTTTATCTCTTCAATCTCCTTGTCTGTCTTCTGAGCTTCTCTGATCCTTTCCATCAAGGTAGACTGAATCTCCAATGTCGCTAAATAGCCTCTTGGGACTATCTCCAAACATAGCTCGCGAAGGTCCTCGGCTAACTCCTGAGGTAACTCTCCTGTCATGAGGGTGTTGACATGACTCTTGCGGCTCAACGCGTCTGCTACTACGTTAGCCTTTCCAGGGTGATAATGCAATCTCATATCATAATCTTTAATGAGCTCCAACCATCTCCTCTGTCTGAGATTTAACTCCTTCTGCGTGAAAATATACTTCAAACTCTTGTGATCCGTGTACACCTCACAATGGTTTCCGATGAGAAAATGTCTCCATGTCTTCAATGCATGCACCACGGCTGCTAACTCCAAATCATGCGTAGCATAATTCTTCTCATGGGGTTTAAGTTGTCGTGAAGCATATGACACAACTCTTCCTTCCTGCATAAGCACTGCTCCAAGTCCTTGACGAGAAGCGTCGCAATAAACTTCATAATCCTTGCGTTGATCTGGCAGAATGAACACTGGTGATGTAACCAATCGTTTCTTCAACTCTTGGAAACTAGCTTCACAATCCTCAGTCCAATTGAATTTGGTGTCCTTCTTTAATAGCTCAGTCATGGGCTTAGCAATCTTCGAGAAATTCTCGATGAATCTCCGGTAGTATCCTGCAAGTCCAAGAAAACTCCGGATTTCTCCAACTGTCGTGGGTGATTCCCAACTTGTCACTGTGTCAACCTTGGCAGGGTCCACTGCTACTCCTTCTCCAGAAATAACATGTCCAAGGAATCCAACTTCCTTCAGCCAAAATTCACATTTGCTGAACTTGGCGTATAACTGATGTTCTCTGAGCTTCTCAAGTACCAATCGCAAATGCTCCTCATGCTCTTCCTCATCCTTGGAAAAGATTAAAATATCATCAATGAACACCACGACGAACTTATCCAAAACTCCATAAACACTTTGTTCATCAGGTTCATGAAATAGGCAGGTGCGTTAGTCAGACCAAATGACATAACGGTATACTCATACAATCCATATCTGGTGGTAAATGCCGTCTTGGGTATATCCTGCTCTCGAATCTTTAACTGATGGTATCCTGATCGTAGATCGATCTTGGAAAATACTTTAGCTCCTTGTAGGCGGTCAAACAAATCATTGATCATCGGCAGCGGGTACTTGTTTTTGATGGTCACTTCATTCAATCCACGGTAATCAACAACCATCCTCAGCGATCCATCTTTCTTCTCCACTAGAAGTACTGGTGATCCCCAAGGTGACGAACTTGGGCGAATATAGCCTTTATCCAGTAACTCCTTGATCTGCTTCTTAATTTCCTCCAAATCTTTTGCGGGCATCCTGTACGGTCTCTTAGATATTGGCCCTGTGCCTGGCAAAAGGTCAATCAAGAACTGAATGTCTCTATCTGGTGGCATGCCTGGCAACTCTTCTGGAAATACATCTGGATAGTCCTTCACCACTGGTACTTCCTCCTGTACAACTCCTGATAAGGAATTTACTTGAGTCCTCTTCGGCATATGCCGGGATACATACTTGATCCTTTTTCCTTCTGGGGTGGTAAGCAAAATCGTCTTGCTGGCACAATCGATGTTTCCTCCATACAACGATAGCCAATCCATTCCCAAAATCACATCCAAACCTTCCGACTCCAAAACTATGAGGTCTGAGGGGAAAACATGCCTACCAATGGCCAATGGTATCTGAAAACATCCTTGGGTTGCCATATACTCTGCTCCTGGCGAGGTTACTAACATAGGGGTTCTGAGAACTTTGGTGGACAGCTTAAACTTATTCACAAATCCCCTTGATATGTATGAATGCGATGCACCAGTATCGAAAAGAACGGTTGCAGTAAATGACTTAACCAAAAACTTACCTATTACTGCATCAGGCTGAGCTTCAACCTCCTCCATGCTCACGTGGTTCACATGCCCTTTGTTGAACGGGTTCGGCTTCTTCCCAGAGCTTCCATTGCCATTTCCATTTTGGGCTTCAGGACATTCATTGGCATAATGTCCATTCTTCTGGCACTTAAAGCAAGTGACTTGGCTCAGGTCCCTCTTGGCTGGGGTAGATGGGTTGGTGCGGTTCTGTCCGTTGCTTCCTCCATTCCCATTACCATTTTTAGAGCCATTATGGTTGTGCGAACTACCTCCTCCATGGGTATGCTGAAACTGTCCTCCCGGCTTCGGGGCAAAATGAGGCTTCTGTTGAGCTCCTGAGTTATACTTCCCTTGTCCATACTTCCTCTTACGATTTTCAATCTGCTGTTGCTTTCCTTCAATCATGAGAGCTCTATCTACCAGCTCCTGGTAGTTGTTGAAAGTTGCTACCATCAACTGCATACTCAGCTCATCATTCAGTCCTTCCAAAAACTTCTCCTGCTTGGCTGCATCTGTAGCAACGTCATCTGGTGCATAACGTGCTAACTTACTGAAATCCTCCACATACTGGCCTACGGTACGTCCTCCTTGGCGTAGGTTGCGAAACTCACGCTTCTTCATAGCCATAGCTCCTACTGAAACATGAGCTGTACGGAAAGCTTGCTGAAACTGGTCCCATGTGACAGTGTCAATAGGGTGCGTGGCTGTATAATTCTCCCACCATGATGCTGCGGGTCCATCAAGCTGATGTGCGGCAAAACACACTCTTTCCGCATCTGTTCATCCTGCAGTGGTCAACTCCCTTCCAACTTTGCGGAGCCAATCATCTGCAACAATCGGCTCGGTGCTACTGGAAAACACCGGCGGGTTTAGCCTTAAGAAACGGGCTAAGTGATCAACAGGTGGTGGTGGCGGTGGGTTGTTGTTGTTGTTGTTGTTGCCTTGGTTCTGCACTAACACATGCATCAGGGCATTCTGTTGCTGAATCAACTGGGTGATCTCTGGTGGGAAAACAAATCCGGTATCGCGTCTCGGAGGCATCTGATAGGTTAGAAGATATGAGAGTTAAGAATAGAATGAGGTCTAGAGAGAAAACACTACCCATATGCTCATGAGACAAATACAATCAATATCACTCAATCAATTCAAACAAGACAAAACAATCGATCTAACTAGCGTTACAAAGTGCTGGAACTATACTATTAAATGGGGGAAAACTACTACTGATATGGTGGTCTAATAAAATTCTAATCCGTTGAAGACTCCATGATGTCCGCTCCAGCTTCATCAACAAAGTCATCTTCACTTGGTTCCGAGTCGGTGTCGTCGATGATGATGTAGTTATCTGGACAAGTGCATTCGTCAACTTCTGCTTTTGGCACTGGATTTCCCATGAATACTCCAATCTTCTTCTCCAGGTCGTCATTCTTCCCTACTAGTGCGATGATTTCCTCCGTATAATCCTCGCGTGTAGCCTTGAGTTCTTCTTGGAGCTCCTTGATCTTCGTTAATGCCTTCTTCAGTTCTTCCTTGTCCGTGCACATCTGGTTCTCCTGGCGACGAATATGTTGGTTCTGCTCCTGGATGAAAGCTGCAATTGATCCATCCTTCTTGGTTCTGATCATCTCCCATTGCGCGTCTCGGCGTCCACAAATTTGGTAAATTGTATCCTTAAGCTCCTGGTGATAGACTTCTCCAATGCGTCCCATGGAGATGTGTGCGGCCATGCTCTTCCCTAAACTCCAGGTTGGGGCTTCGAAAACCAATCTTATGGGTTCAGTAACTGGCACAAACGTCCTTCCTGGAATGTGAACTTGAATCTTCCAGCTTCCCTCTTCAGGTAATGTGGCGTTGTAGGTTCCGGTGATGCTTGGTATTCCTATGTTCAAGTACTTGGTGAATTCCTTCAAGTGTCGACCAAACGGCGTGTCTTCATCTGGTTGCATGAACTTGCTCCTTTCATCCGCCATTCCTAAAAGAGTAGAAAGTGGAGAGGGGTCAGAAATGAGAAGAGAGAAGCTTTCTAGGGCTTAAGCTTAGTGGTCGTGTCCTACAGTCAGCGTGTGCTCTGATACCAACTTTGTAGCGACCAGACCTCAAATGGTCTGTGCTGCTGTGCACCAGTGTCATCCCTGGATCAGTAATACTGACACGCACAGTACAAATGGAGGATTTATAACAGAGTAGCAATCACACACTTATTACATCGAATATCTCCAAAGAGAATAAGTATGATAAACATGGCTTAAGGCCATCTAAAAACGATAACAACGGAAGACTTGGAAGATAAGTGAGTCCATCAACTCCAGCGGCATCACTGAGTATAAGACCACGACCTAAGTCACCTTACTCGTCGTCTGAAAAGCCTGCAACATGAAACGTTGCAGCCCGAAAATGGGTCAGCACATAGAATATGCTGGCAAAGTAACACATAGAGAATAATGAACAATAATAAGGCTATACTACATGCATATATGGCTGGTGGAAAGCTCTATGGTTACAATTTTGCGAAAAGCCAATTTTTCCCTACTTCAAAGGAATAAATTTTATTTAACTATCATGGTGGTTGTGAAACATTGAGATGGTTGACAGCATCTCAATCCCAATTAAGAAATCATCATTAACCCAACAAAATTAATTAAAAGTAACATGGTGATGAGATTCACATGATAATCCAAGTACTAGATACTCAAGTTGTCCATAACCGGGGACACGGCTAACCATGATTAGTTTGTACACTCTGCAGAGGTTTGTGCACTTTTCCCCACAAGACTCGATCGCCTCCGTTGGATTACTCGCACTACATGGTGTTTGAGTAACGGATGACCGAGACATAGTCTTTCAGAAGTGTTTGCACCTTACGTATGGGTAGACCGTTACACCTACTTTCCCCTACATCTGCTAGTCTACCACTGTAAGAGTTCACACAACTTAGTCAACTATGCTAGAGCCCATAATAGCTTACGGCTGCACACGGAAGTTTCTAGCATGAATAATCTCATGATCCCTTTGAACCTGGGTGGCGGTCCAAAAGAAAAACAGGCAATCCTGGAATACCCAGGTACCTCAATCCACCCAGATGTGAGTTTTAGTTGCCACCTTAAGTAAACCATTAATTAACAATCTCACATCTGTCATGGAACTCTCTCAAACCCAATCCACGTCTAGGAGCATAGCATGGCAATATAATAGCAAACGTAGAAGTAACTCCCAAGGGTTTGTAAAACAGGTAGTAGGTACTACCTCAACTACTTCCCAATACCCACAATTTAATTAGACCATAATCATGCAATTGTTTGAGGAAAATAGATCTAATGCAATAAAAACTGGGTATGGAAGGCATGATCAAAGTGTTACTTGCCTTGCTGATGATCCGCAAAACCTAGCGATTCGAAGTAACAAGCGGCACACTCCGGGTACTCTATCGATCCAACCAGAAAGTTCAACTTAAGAACTCCGGTTTGCAAAAAGAATCAACTCGAAAGAAGCAACGAAAGTCAAACGGCGAAAGAAAGAAGCTTCGTTTACTAATGTGGATTTGGATCAACTTTTACATAGCAAAAACTTGTTTGAGTAGGTTAAACGGAAAGAGAATTTCGAGACGAAACTCTAGGCGCTTGAATCGCCTGATTCCGATAAACGAGCGAGAAGTTAAACAGAAACGAAGATTCGATCAGAAATCGAATCTGAGAAAATTAGCGGAAAAATCCGACGAAAAAGAAAAACGGACGAACGGTTAAAGAACGGACGTTCGTTAACAGAGAAAAACCGACGAACGCGTTCGTTAAAACGAACGGTTCGGTGAACGCTCGCAAAATAATAAAACCGAAAAAAAACCGATCTAGGGTTTTTTTTACAAACGGTTTTTTTAAAGAAACCGGCAAAACCGAACGGCATCGAGGTATACCTCGTCGGGGCGGCTCCGGCGGGGTTCCGGCGGGGCTCCGGCGAGGGCGGCGGGTGCGGCGGGGGTGCGGGGGCTCGGGGAGGGCGAGGGGCGGCGAGGGGGCGGCGCACGGCAACGTAAGGCGGCGGCGGCACGGCTCCGGCGACGGCGGGGTGCGGGGCAGGCGGCGGCGGCGGGGTGAGGTGAGACGGGGGGGGTGCGGGGTATAAATAGGAGGGGGGGTGCTCCGGTGGCTTGGGGGAGGGGGCAAGCCGAGCGGGAGGCGGCTCCCGTGTCCATGGCGGACACGGGGGCGCGGTGGCGTGCTGGGGAAGGAGAGGGGCGCGGGGTGGGCCGGCGGCCTGGCGCGGCTGGGCTCGGCCCGGCGGGCGCGCGCGTTTTTTTTTTTAAAACGTTCCGCGGAAAAATATTAGTAGAAAAATAAATAAAAGTCCAAAAAATATAAAATAAAATTTCCCCGTCTAGTTAGAAAATCTAGAATAGGGTGAACATTTTTTAACGCAAAATAAATATTTTGAAAACATGCAATATTTTTAATGCAATAAAAATTGCAAATAAAATCCAAATAAATTCCAATAAATGATTTTAACATTTTACCTCCAGTATTTCAATAGTTTTGGAGAAGTAATATTTTCTCCTCGCATTTATTTTTAAAATGAAATATTTTTCCGGAGAGAAAACAATTAAAACCAAAATCCTCGTCTTATTATTTGATGAAAATCAAATATGAAAATTCGAGAAAATCCCCAACTCTCTCTGAGGGTCCTTGAGTTGCTTAGGATTTATCGAGTATTTGTCAAAATGCAATAAAATATGATATGCAATGATGATCTATGTATAACATACCAAATTGAAAATTTGGGATGTTACAACGCTGTCAAACCATGCTAATGCATGCACGTCGCCCTCTCAATCAAAGTCCTGCTCATGGCGCAACGCAAACGGCGAGCCTGTCACCTCCGCGCCCCCGTGGTGCGTGACATTACTTTTTAGACGTTTGCTAGAGGCCTCCGCGAACACCGAGCATGCATTCACCTGGCTCAACACTAACGATCATACTCGTGACTCGGCGCCTTGGCTCATGTACTCCATCACAACGACAATCTATAAAATAGCCTAGCTAGAGAGGGTACTATGGTATGGAGTATGTACTATCGGGAGCAACGGATCATAGTGCCACTGCACACGAGTGTGTGCTGATCGATTCATCCATTATTCGTAAGTTATGCATGGTTGTGTGGTGTCTAATGGTGGTCGTCGGAGGCTAGCGACAAGAGCGGTTGCATGGACGCCTAGTTGTCAATACGTGCCGCATACGCTTCAAAGGCTCGTCATCCATGAGTTCACACTTTACCACCACGCCAGCGTCTGACCGCCCTGGCCTACCGAAACCCCTTCCATCGCTAGCACGCGCTTCCCGCCTGAAACGATCACCATCTCTCCAGAACGTCAATGCCGTATTCACCGGACTTAACTACAGGTGCAGTTGGTGTGTCACTAACATGCGGGCCAGATGCCCATTGGGCCCACATGTCAGTGATCCAACGCACCTGTTGTTAAGTCACCGAAGCAGCATCCACATTCACGCCCGACGTGACCTCTCACTGGCGTCGGCATTGCAGCAGCGCGAAAGCCGAGAGAGCGCCACCCGCGCGGTATCCCGGTGCAAGCGATTGTTCTGCGTTAACGACTCCACGGCTATCCTTCTGTCCGCCGCCCAAAGTGACACACGGTTGCCGACGAACCTACTCCAGCGCCAGCCGTCCATCCGTCTGCCATGGCTCATTGCCATTCGCCCGCTATATTAACTTGAGCCCCAGCTCCCAGCCATAGCCAAAGACCCACACACATTCTCCTCAAGTCCCTTCCTTCTGTCGGCACCACTCCAACCATGGCCTCCTGGCGCTCCAAAGCTCTCTTGGACGTACTGTCGCAGGAGCAGATGAAGGACATCGGCGGCTCCGCTCCGGGCGTGCTCCAAAGCTCTCTTGGACGTACTACTGGCTCCCCCCAGCCAGAACCACAAAGCCGGCGCGCGTGCGCGGGCGCAGCCGGCAGCGAGGAAGAGAAGTACACGGAAGGTGACCGCCGCGCTAGTCCCAGGAAGGCCACCGCTCCTCTAGTCAGTCAACGCCAAGCTTGGTGGGATAAACATCGGCGGCCGATTAGCCGCTTGACAACGACATGGAGGCGGAAATCTTCAGAACCTTGTGCTCCAGAGGAGGAGGTTATTATCGAGGCGGGTGAGGAGGAGGCAAAGGCAATGGCCGGCTTTCTCGGGTTCATGGCCGGACATGGTGGTCGGGCGTCGGCGATCGTTTAGATTAGGTTTATAGTAGGTTTTAGTATGGTTTGTGCGAAATATGTAATGAATTTCATCCAGTTTATAGGAAAAGTTTTCAAAATGTAATGAATTTCATCCGGTTAATTTGAAATTTGCTTTGTTTGCATGAATTTCGTCTGGTTGGTTCATATAGTTGTCGAAAGGTATGCGGGCAGCATTGGATGGTATCCTTCAGTGTCCTCGGACAGATGCCGGTGTAAATTTGAGGGCCAGCGCTAGAGATGCCCTAACTATCATGCTATAATCGCTAATAGTGCTCCATTATTTCACAGGGAACAGTTATCCCTCGATCAAAATCAGATCCTCCATGTTTTGCACTCCTCCCACGTAAGAGTGTAGACTCTTGCTTACATAAAAATGGAGCAAGTGGACGGCACTGTAGCACGTCATATCACTCAAACTAGCCCGCCTAACACGCGGGAAAGCACCGCCCTCATCATTTTGTTCTAGATTTCTAGGAACGATCGCAGGAAAATGTTACGCTTTGCAAGTTCAAAAGGAAAAGGTGGCACACTTACGACTCGTACGCGTCGCACCCCCGACAGTCCGGCTCGCAGGCCGCTCACCAAAGGGGACACGCGTTGTCTTGCACTTTTCACTGACATGTGGGACCGCAATTGAATAAATCGGTGGGCGTCGCCTGAGAAGAGAGAGAGAGGGGAGGGAGGAGAGATCGCTCGCCCGCCGCGCACGGACTCCAAGAAATATATATGGTGATAATGTGAGGTGGGCCATGCAGGAGTCCGGACCGCTTCCAAGCCCGCTTCTGACCGCCCTGGCCCACCAGAACCCCCACCCCCCACTCCAACACCTCCCCACGCGCGCTCCCCCCTCAGACGCCAGCTGCCCACATTCATAGCAAGTAGTACCAGTAAAATTCTGGGCAATAAGGTCATGTACAATGGTTGATAAGATAGTCTTATCATAAGTCTTGCATGTAATTTACAGATGAGAAAAAAACATGTGTACAATGGATCATCTCTTAGCCTTATCTTCAATAACTAGTTATTCCTAAAAACATGGTGAAACATGTTGTGATAAGAGAGAAGACAAGCCTTTTCTTATGATTTCTCTTTCCTCCACCTCATCATTTATCCTATCTGGCATCCCTATAATAGAACCATTATTCACGCCCTAAGCCCGCTTATATGGAGGAGAGAGAGGCATTGACAAAGTCAAGGAGTGGGATCTGCAGGAGCCCGTCTCTACACGTGCTCCTAGGTATAAAAAGCTAATTCTATAAAAAAGAGGCATAAAAACAATTGTGTCCAAAAAAAGAAAGGTAAAAAACATTTGAGAGGAAATAGATAGAGAGAAAGTGAGAAAAATTTGTAACCTTACAGCCAACCTTATAGTTAACACTATGGTAGTATTACATGAGGAAGGAGGTCATGGTGCACATGCCAAGTTCACTGGGCTGCCGTGTTTCACACTCCTCCGTCGTAACAGTGCAGACAATAGCTTTCATAAAAAAATAAACAATGAATACTCGTTGCGCGTCCACTATATCGGAAAGAATACTTTCATTCGCCGACATGTGGGACGTCGACCATCCTAGTCCACCTACCATGCACAAAATTATCCTGATCTACCCCGGTCATAGCGCAGGTCCAACCTTTCCCACTGTAAGTTGGTAGGACGAAGGAACCATCATGACTTTGTTGAATTCTGCTTCTTCAAGAAAACTTACTGTACCCGCAGTACTGCTACCACACGCGAAGATGGACGGCACTGTACCACGTCATATCACTGAAACCCACTAGGCCAAACTAGCCCGCCTAGGATTTGTACTCCTCTATTTCAAAGTTAGTAGTACAAAGTTGAGTCATCTATTTTGGAATAGAGGGAGTACGTCTCTGTACTGCTATGATTTTGTGTTGTACGTCTTTGTACTTTTGCTATGATTTTCCTACCCTACGAACCAAATGAGGCCTGAATGTATCCGTGTCGACTATTGTCTGATCGATCGCTAAGCCTACAATTTTAGGAGCTTGGGCTATTGGCCGATCGACGACAGATCAGTATAAGCGTACCACGAGCTCATCAGCCCCAATGTTTCTCTTCGGTGAGTGTTTTGCAAGTACCATAGCTCGCACAGTAGCTAGCCTACTAACACCAAGAATCATCAAACAAGCCCCGCCGATATGATAAACAGTTCAAACTTACATCTAAGCATGCCATATATTACATAAAAATTTGGTGAGGTTAAATCTGTTTCCACAACTCGGAGAGGGTTCGCATGATTCACTATCAAACAAAAGTAGCAAGTACCGCCCACACAAGACAGTGCACTAGCCCTAAGAGGTTTGATAACATGCATGGTTCTGCTAATTAAACACGATGCAAACTACCCTGAAGGATTAGTGTGACCAACTATTTCTTGTCATCGATCTCTCGGGCAAATGAGCACAGCACGGACAACGGCATGGGAATCGATCTCTGGGGCGATGTCCACCGCGACATCGGAATTAATCTCTAGGGCGATGTCCATGGGATAGACAGCGGCATCGGAATCGATCTCCGGGGCGATGTCAAAAGGACCGACCGCGACATCGAAAATGATCTCTGGGGCGTTGTCCACAGGACGGGCCGTGACATCGGAATCATTAAGGACGTCCACCGGCACCTGCACAACCCTAACATATTAGCAAGCACATTGCAAATAATCAGAAACCACAACTATGGTAAGCCATTATTTTTTACCTTGTGCAGCTCACCGGGGGATCCCATCCCTCCGGGGGCCATCTCCTCGTCCTCGATGGGGGCCATCACCTTGCCAGGGGAATACTGCTTCTCAACGGTGACTATCTCCTCAAACTCGGCCTTGAGCCTCGCATAGGTGGCCATTAGAGTTTCTGGGGTAGGCATGGTGGGGCCCTTGCTGTTCTTCTAGCTTTCTTTGAGGAGTTCGTCCGCCAACGTCGTCAACTCTTTGGCCAGTGCTTGTTTCTTGGAGTTCTTCGTCTCCATGGGTTGGCCCGCCAACATGGTCAACTCGTTGGTCGATTCTTGCTTCCTAGAGAGCGCTGTCTCCAGTGGGTTGTCCGCCGGCTACTCTTTGCCTAGTGCTCCAGGATCCATCAATGAACTGAGAAACAAAAAGCAATCAAAAGGAAACCACAATCGCAACGAAAAAGGGAAAAGAATAGGCTGTGAGAATCGGTCGGTGCTTCACAAAAAGAAGATTCTTGGAATGAAAATATAGTAGCATCACTGATTCGCCCACCTTTCCATCGTCGGTACAGAAGAAAAATGGCAGAAGTGAGTAGCCTGGAGTGAGGTTTTCTTCAAGAAAGGGGAGAAAGGGCTTCAACGAGCGTTCAAGTGAAATGATGGTTGCTTCATCCAGTCCTTCGAGGCCACTTTACCACTGCTGGTAAAGGTGTGGGTTTTATGATATGATGGGTCATGACGGCCACACCGGGGTAACCGGTGAGTCTCGACTATAGCACCTCGTTGTGATTTGGTGGATGGCACGCGGGCCCGGATGCTTTGTGATATGCTTTGATGTTTGGTAGGGTGTATGAAGGGTGCATGAGTCCACACTAGCTTAACACAAATACACTAGGAGCATGCATGAGAAGAGCATGCATGAAGAGGGGTGCTGGGATGAGCATGCACGGAGAGGGAACAACTATGCTGAGATGAGAATGCAACCAAACACACTGTGGCGAGCGTTCGCAACTGCCACGTTCGGGTTGCGCTTGGCTCTTTGCCTCTTTGAGAAGACGAACAATGATGTTACTACTACTTCTACAGTATCAAATCCACTGCTGCATGTCCGTCCAGCACGTGCGGGAGGGATAGCTTGTTGTATACTCTATATTTGCTGCAACCTCTAACATTTACCCGGCCACAAATTAAAATATATATTCCTGTCTTGACCAGATGAGCGTGCAAACTAAAATCACCAGGATGACAGGTTGGGCCAGAAGATTATTTTAACCAAAAAAAGCATGGAGCTGAGTCAGCGGGCTATAAGGAATAAACTAGTATATTTCTGCTTAGTTGGAGGAACGATAATATGAGAGAGAAGGTAAGTGGGCTCTTCGTGAAGTGCCAGCTCTAGCACGTGCTCCTAGGCACTATGTGAGAATGAAAGGTGGGCCACATAATAAAAAAGTAGTACACTCTTTTGATCTACTATTGTACATGTTGGCTATAAGATGGGCTGTAGATGACATGGCATTGGCTTATAGCCAGCAGCTAGCTATACTATTAACCATGCTCTTACAGGCACGGTACACGCTATCCTAGAATACTCTACACATGAAACTGCCACACGAGCGTCCGGGCTGCGCTTCGCTCTTCGCCTCTTCGGGAAGTCGAACAATGATGGAGTACTACTGCAGTGGCGGAGTACTACAATATGCTTCTAACCATCTGACACCGATTCAACTGTTGCATGTCCACTACGTGTGGCAGGGAGAGCGTGTAGCGAACGAAAGCTTCTCCTAGTCCTGCTAGCCACCACGCTCATGGCTGAGGGAGGGACGTAGCTTCATTGACTTACTGCTCCTGCCTTTGCGTGCATGACAGGTGGGCCCAACAGGCGGATGGCCCACCTGTCATGCAGCCAAAGGCAGGTGCAGTTAAGGCACCGAAGCTCAGTCTACGAGGGAGAGAGCGTTGTAGTAATCAAACTTCTCGGTCTTGTATGAGTTGACGCGACACAACAAAGCACTGCACTCGACATATTTCAATAATTTGCGTTTATTGATGCATGTCGTGACTCTCCTTTTGATACTTGCATGTGTTGCTTTAATGCACCTTGCCAAATTTTGACTATAAATTTAACTAACCAAATGTTCATGCATGTCACTAAAAATTACATAATTGAAAACTATGTTCAAATACGAATCAAAAGAAATATTTTTTTT
Organism: Triticum aestivum; assembly: GCF_018294505.1. Taxonomy (NCBI): domain Eukaryota; kingdom Viridiplantae; phylum Streptophyta; class Magnoliopsida; order Poales; family Poaceae; genus Triticum; species Triticum aestivum. Next base: position 432,079,218 of record NC_057802.1, read on the forward strand.
AACATGCACTAACATTTTGTCAGTTAAATCTTTGGTCAAAATTTAGCACCAATTACAAAGAGGCCCAATAAATATTGTACTCTCACATTTTGTTTTGAGGATACTCCCACATAGAAAATATAAATAATAATGCATGTTGGGGCAGCCCACGTTTCCGATAATTTTAGCTGTGGGCTTGTTCACAAATTTTACGAGGGGGTGGTTATTAATTTAATGGAGGGTCTTGTACCAGACTTGAACGATACAAAGTGCGACCTGGCACGTACACAATTTTAAACGATTGTTTTGATGGAGTTAAAAAGGAAAACTACCCCACTACGTATATATAGGCCGGAGCCTCCGCGCTTGCTTGCTAGGGTTGCTCTATTGACACACTCTCGTCCTCTCCAGAGCTAAACAAGATAGCGGTGCTAACACTGTCTTTCTATCCTCACCGTTGGTTACAGATCCGGACGTATCCCCCTCTGTCGGTGAAGGGGAGGAGGGGCAGCGTTTAGGCCGTCATCGACACTGAGGGAGGAGACCCACTGTCGTCCGCACCGTTATCTCTCGCCGAGCGCCAGCGCGGGAGGTCCTCCGAATCCTTCGTCGTTGCCCTAGTGTGGGCGGATCCGGCCTCCCGCCGCCCACCTATCCACATCCTGATGACCTTCAGGTATATCTTCCTTCAAAACCGCCCTAGCTCTACTTCCCCAGCTCGCTACGTCACTGCATGTGCATCATTTTCTACATCTCAGCCCCTCTCGATCGGATGGTCAAACGACACATATTTTTCTTCTTCTATTGTTAGAGGTAAAGCTACTTCATGGAGTCGAATCTTGTACTTGGTTCAAACAAGAAATAAAGTGGGGGTGGGGGATTTAGTATGTACATCGGACTTGGTACAAACAGGAAGGATAGGGGGTGAAAGTAGTACAGACTGGTCATCCAACTGGTGTCTTGGTCGAAAAGGGAAATATAGGGGGGAAACGCTGTACATAGTGGTATGACCAGGACTAGATTTGCTATCCACACATAAGATGGCTGCATGCATCATTATGATGCAGAGGCCGGGGGCACGCCTCCATTTCCATAAAAAAACATAGGAGCAGGTGGCTCGAGTGAACAAAAATGGGACCAACCCAGATATGTTTCTTGGCTGTTTGTTTCTCAGGGCAACAAACTCTAAATCACCACTTTATGCCCCGGTTTAGGTACATGGTGTTGGACTGCTGGTGCACCCACAGTCCCATGCCCTTATACCAAATATTTAGTTGTTCTTAATCTAATGCCACTAGTAAAATGAAGCCATGCCACTTCTATAAGCCATGACAAGTTTAGCCAAATGTTTTTGCCTGTAATTGTTTGAGACTCTTACTGTTTCCTCTTTAGCTATTTGTGCAAACAGGGATATCCATTTCACCTGGTTGCTATTGTGACCTTTTGGTGCACTGCACAAAACACTTCTTAAAAGAACTGACTTTTGTGCTGTTTAACTGGAATGTCAGAATGGAATAGTTGGTTCATTTCGGTGGAACTACACTAAGGGAGATCTGTGTTCCAATCCTCATCATCCATATTAGCACCATAACCTTCCTTTAGGTAAGAATGATATTTAATGCATGTGTTCATCTCTATTTTGCAATTGCCATGAGAAAATAATGATATTGTTTATTGGTACACTTGTACTCCCTCACTAACAAAACCAATTCTGAAATAGAACGCCAATCATGTACTTGGTTTCACCAACTAGTGAGGAGAAAGAGAAACAGAGCATGAAGAGGAAGAATAAGAAGAATAAACAGTGCCAAGGTGATACTGCTGAAGTCGAGGCCTCAGTCGATGCCATTCAAGGGCTCCGGCAACATCTACCTTACATGTGAGACGATCCTCCAGGGAGCCCTTCCACTTCTGCATATTTGATGAATTTGATGCTACTATTAGAGTAATATGCTAATGTCTTTCTATCCTTTCTCACTAAGAAAATGAAGGTTTCACCTTGTTCCTACTTGTGCAAACAAGGATCATGTTGTGCCAATCATACATTTTAGTGGAACTACACAAGACAATACAATGAACTGTATCTCAGCCAGTGCTTTAACTCTCTTGGAAGTTCTTGATAGTCTTTCGATATAATCTCAGCACTGGTAAACAAGAGTGATTTGAACAATACATTTGAAGTGCACAAAAATATATACTATTGAGTGATTCCAGTGAGTGCTTTATCATCTCTTCTGGGACTACATGAATAAGCTTTTTTGCTCAGGTTGGTACCGGCCTAAGGCCTTCATCCATATTAGTTTGCTGTCATCTCTATTTGTATCGTGCTACTGTCATGAGAAACTCCTTTATCTTTGCACGTTAAAGTTTTGCAACCTATGATACATGGCAATGCTTTGAGTGTTGAGCTAATTGGCACTTATTAAATAAACTAATACCTCTCTTTAAGCAAGACTACTATGTTGCTAACTTTACCCATTAAGATAATTAGGGTGCTTCTATTTGTTAGTGTATGTTTCATCAACTAGTCCCACTATTACAGTAATCTCACTCTCTCAATATATGTGCCAACAGGGATGCTCGATTTTGGTGGAACTGCACAAAAACTTTGGGTGCTTCATTGCCTCGACAGCTTCCTTCCTTTCCTTCAGTCGCTAATCTAGGCTTGCTTCCTTCCTTTGCTGTCAGTCGATTGGCTTATATCGGCTTCCAGTCAAAGGAAATAGTAATTGATATGCTACCTCACACAGGTTGGTACTGGTCTTTATCCTGATTATTGTGCTTGTCATATGTATTGGTAATTTGGTATTGTGCTACTGTTTTCCGATTTCATAAAGGAGTAACTTGGAGCCAGAACTCGAAGGCAAATCATTACATTGGGTGATTTCAGTAGAACTGCACAAAAAGATCAGATGGACACGTACTTATGCTGCTGCTATGTACTCCAAAGTTCACTCGGGCATGCATCGATGTTGACAATAAGAAGTGCCTATATTCATTCGAGTATCAACCGACGTCAACCAGTTGTCAAACTCCAAGTATTAGGAGAGTGAACGCCAAAAATATTGCTTGGCGCATAGCCCAGAAAAACGCAGTCCAGTCTTTGGTCCCAACTTGTGCCTTTTGGTTATCGGCACATATGGTAGCGAATTGTATGGCATGGAGTCTAAAGGTTCCAGACAAGTTGGTTGACGCGTATATTCATCTGGCACTTAATCAGTCTGCATGACAGGGATGCTCCATTTCAGTTGAACTGCACAAAAAATTTGGGTGGTTCATTTTCTCAACCGCCTCCTTTCTTGTGTGCAATGTAGAATTTTGGCGAGCTACAGGACCAAGATGAGCTAGTAAACTAGTTGGATGAAAGTAGTTGCAAAGTTGCTCAAACCTCCCTTGGCACGAGGCCACTATTTGAGGATAAACCTACAAGCAAAGTTTAGATTGTCTGTGCTGCCTCTTATGTACTCGAAAGTTTACTCGTACAAGCATTAATTTTAGCAAGAAGTACCTCCGACTGAACACCATCTACCAGTCTGTACCCTAGGTAATTAAAGTTCGTCCATGGATGATATCGGCTGTGATCTCAATCATTTGGTTGCATAAACATACTAAACATGTGTATATCTGAATCTTTTTGTGAATTATCTATGAATATTGCCATGTGATCTATCAATCATTTGGATGCATAGACATGCTGAACTTGTGTATATATGAATCTTTTGAGTTGTAGATTGTGAATGTTGGCTATGAATATGAACATGTCCTGTGAACCTGAGTTTGATACGAATGTTTACCTGTTCTGTTGTACTTGTGTGTGAACTTGTTAGTATGTCTACTGTGGGATTTATGACGTGTGGGTGTCAATGGCACACCTTCTTCCCGAGAAGAATTGCACCTGCTTTGTTAGGGTAGCAACGGCGCATCAGCTCTTTTTAATATTTTTGCTCTGTCTTCCCCCTCCCCCGCTCAACCCCTGCCGTAATGTTTTTGGCCTCAAAACAAGCATAGTACTACATTGTTTTGGGGGCTTGATGAAAAATCGAGTGCCGGTTTCTATAGGTTAGCCTGCCCAGCAAATGGGCTGCTCGTCCACCACGGACTGGGAGGCTAAAAATACAAGTTGTCTGGTGCAGAGGCAAGTAAAAACGCCATCGAGAGCCATCCACTGAAGAAAAAAACGCGTCTGATGTGCTTCTTCACTCGGGCCGCCGGCCCCCTCTTTAATCCAGTTCGCTCGGGGATCTAGGTGGTACTATCATTTTTTTCCAGAGGGCGAACAAGTATCGGCTAGGCCTAGGTATGCGCAACCCACGACATACGGAGACAGTGGTTTCAACTTATTTTTTGAGGTCCATACCGGCCTATGGGTCTCCCAGCGTAGGTTTTACTTTTTCTTAAAGATCGGCAGCCCAATGTATTTTCTTAATAAAATGCATATCTCTGTTCTATTTATCTATATATAAGAATAATAATGATGTGTCCAATTTATGTTTTCCCTTCTAACCACATTATATATATATTTATATTATTACTATTATTGTATATTTTATAGAGACTTATATATACATTATAAAAACATCCCACGTGTTATTAACTTGTAAAAGTAAATGTTTAACAGAAGTTGGCAAGGAAAATCCTCGTTGTTTTTGACTCAGAGGTAGGAAAATCCAGGTGATTGCGTACAAAAGCTTGCGAAGATTTTAAGGACCAATGTAATAATAATGCGCTCATTTTTATTTTGAGCAATAACTCGCTAATTTGTTAATTATATATATATATATAATGTGTCGCAACGGTTTATTTTTTAATATTAATTCATCCTTCTAACCTAACATTATATATACAACGAGCCCAGCTAATTCGTGTATTTCAAGAAAGTGCAATGGGCTGGGATTTCTTAGAAAATATTAAATGGGCCGCATTGACGCGAAATATTTGTTCACCCAGCCCAGCAAATGGACTGTACATTCTAGAAAACATGGGTTAAATATATGCCACGTTTTTGTAGGCTAATATGTGGGACAATAGGTCGAAGCCTACGCAGGGCGTTGTCAGCTTGGTCAACAAATGATTATGACATCCACAACCATTGCATTTGTATCCAACGGCTGGCATGCACCTTCAATCTCTCGTCTTCTTCCTCCAAGGTCGCCGGGACCGCCTGGTCCGGCCTCCGGCGGCTAGCGGCTCTGCTTAGCACGCATCGCTGTGAAGCGCTTCCCCACCGCCGGCCAGGCTATCCGTCCACCCCTCCACACCTCGTGTTATTCTCCACCAACTGCAGCCCCACGCCGCACCAGAACCAGTTATAACCCTTGTACTCCTCTCAATCTGTGACTCCACTGCCGCGTCTTCCCATCTCTGGGTCGTTCCCATCCGGGGCCTCGCCTCGTGCACCGCCTAGCTGCGCTCGGCACGGCGTGGTCAACAAACGAGAGTCAGCGGAAGAGGACTGTACGTGGAGAGCCTGACGGCTAGGACCCACGAGGTCCATGGTCGCACGCAAGGAAAGTTCCTTCTTATTAAGCTGAAAAAAATGTTTCCTCCCCCTGACAGTTGGGACCCACCGGATGTATCTTCGCATGGAAGGAAGTGCCTCCTTGTTATGCGAAAAAACTATTCCTCCCGTTGACAGCTGGGACCCGTCAGATTTGGTGGCTGACTTGTCGGCCTACTAAGCGGACGTGTACGCAGGGCTTTGTCAACTTAATCAAGAAATGATTCTGGCAGCTGGACCGTTGGATGTTAATCCAACAGCTGTGCTCCTTCTTCAACCTCTGTTCATGCTCCTGTCTCTCGTGGGCGGCAGTGCTGCCGCGCAGCCGAACTACTCAAGTTTCCCACTCCTCTCCATATGCGACTCCACTGCCGTGTCTTCCCCATCTCCGGGTCGTTCCAGTCTGGGGCCTTGCCGTCATCCACCGGCCTTGGTGCGGTCGGCACGGTGTGGTCAACGTGGTCAACAAACGAGAGTCATCGGAAGATGACTGTACGTGAGAGGCTGACAGTGGGGATGCACCACGCCCATGGACGCATGCATGCAACTGCATCCTTTTTACCCTGAAAAGTAATGTTTTCAACCCCTGACTGCTGGGACCCACCAGCTACATCTTTGCACGCAAGGATGTGCGTCCTTATTACGCCAAAAAGAATGAATACTACAGCTGACAGCTCGGACCCACCAGCTATATCTTCGCATGCAAGGAAGTGTCTCCTTATTACGCACAAAAAAATGAATACTCCCCCTGCTACCTGGGACCCACCATAGTGGGAGGCTGACTTGTGGGCCTAGTAAGTTGACGTGGATGGAGGGCTTTGTCAACTTAGTCAATATGAATGATTCTAGCTCCAGTGACCGTACGATGTCCATCCAACGACCGTAGTGCTTCTTCAACCTCTGGTCTTCTTGCTCCAGCCGCCCAAACAAGTGTCGGCCGTGCCGCCTGCTCCTGCCTCCCGTGTCTGGCTGTGCTGCCACAGCTGGCCATGCCATCCCTCTATACTCACCCACGCCTCCTATTATTCTTCGGCAACGGCAACCTCACACCGCAGCCGAAGCAGTCAACCCATGTACTCCCCTCCGCACGGGCATTCACTGCCGCGTCTTCCCCGGCTCCGCATCATCCCCTTCCTAGGCCTCACCGTCGTCCACCACCCTGGTGCTCTCGGCGCGGTGTGGTCAATGTGGTCAACGAACGACTTCCATCGGAAGAGTACCGTACGTGGAGAGGCCGGCAGCTGGGTCCACGGCCGCAACGAGGAAATGCCTCGTTATTACGCGCAAAATAATGATTCCTCCACCTGACAGCGGGGACCCACCGGACGGGCCCCCGTATTTCGCGAAAAAAACATTTCCCCTGACTGCTAGGACCCACCAGCTACATCTTCGCACGCAAGGAAGTGGCTGACAGTCGGGACCCACCTAGTCGAAGCGTACGTAGCGTTGTCATTCTGGTCGTGAACGTGTACGTACATATGATTGGTCTGTCTGCAGGCTGCAGCGATGAACCGTGGCCGTGTAAGGAAGGGCACGTGTCGTAGTAGAGGCGTGCACGTAGCATGTACACGTACGTACAACGGCTAGGGTGCAAGAAAGTAAATACGGCCACGTACATACATACGGGCGGGGTCCCGAAAGCCTACTCGCGCATACGTACGGCCAGGGCTCGCGTACATTGTCGGAACGGAGAAATTGCATCGTTGTCGTGTTCATGGGGAGGCAACGGAATGCGTCGTGTTCATCGGGAGGCAACGGAACGCGTGCTGTTCATCGGGAGCCAACCGGCTTGGACGGAACAGCCGATGGAAACGAAGCCTGGCGTACGGCAGAACGGAGGAAACGGCCTTGTGTTCGACCGGCCACGGTCGAAACGGGATCCTGTTCATTGGGAGGGCTCTGCCGTACCGCAAAATGGAGGAAACGGACCTCCTACGGTCGAAACGGGGTCCTGTTGATCGGGAGGGGTGTGGCGTACCGCAAAACGGAGGAAACGGACTTGTGTTGGAGCACTACAGTAGAAACGGGGGTCTTATTCATCGGGAGGGGTGTGGCGTACTGCAAAATGGGACTCCACGGGATACTGTTCATCTCCACCGTCGACTGCCTCCACGGGCTACTGTTCATCCACCGTCGACTGCCTCCACGGGCTCCTGTTCATCCACCGTCGACCTCCTCCAGCCTCCACCTGCGACTGTTCATCCACGGGCTCCTGTTCATCCAGCCTCCACCGCGCGCTCCTCCATCTGCTACTGTTCAACCAGCCCTCTCCACGGGGTCCTGTTCAACCACCCCTCCGCGGGCCACCGTTCATCCATCCCTCCACCAGCTACTATTCATCCAGCCTTCCACGGGGTCGTCCTGTTCATCCAGCCCTCCACGGGGTCCTGTTCATCCACCGGCTCGATCGATCGGGGTCCTGTTCATCCAGCGGCAACGGCCTCTACTACCACGGGGTCCTGTTCATCCAACCCCCCACCGGGAACTGTTCATCCAAACCCCCAACAACGCTCAATGTTCATCAAGGGAAGGAGGCAATAGTGTTCGATCGGCTTTAGTTAGCAGCAGTAGTGATGGAATCACTCGGGTTCAGTTAACAGCAAGGGATCGATAGATCGCTCGGGTTCAGTAATGCGTAGCCTGCGGTGCAATCGCTCGGGTTCAGTTAGAGCCCAACGCCTCGCTCGGGTTCAGCTAGAGCACAACGCCTCGCACACACGCGTGTACATACGAGAGAAACGCGCATCGCTCGGCCCCCGACCACCCACCGTAACCGGGAACTCCCCGATATTTTCCACGCCCTCGCTTCTACCACGGTTTTTTCCGTGATGGACGGCCCAAAGAATGTCATGCAGCTGCGTCTCCGGCCCGCCCAGGACGAAGAGCCCATTTTCTGTCATGATTTTTTGTCATAGAAGTAGGAGCCCACCACATCTAAGATGATACTGATTTTTGTCACAATTATCGTCATAGAAGTGTCATAAGCATGACAGAGAAAAATTTCATTCGACCCAAAATGTCACGGATTTGTTTTTTTTGTAGTGCCTACTTGAAAATCAATTGTGTCCTTGGCCTAAGCTCCGCCACTACTAGAAGAAAACTCCTGCAGAGGAGGTCGATGAGAGGCAGCACCGTGCTACCTACGTTGGTCGTTCGATTCATAGGATAGAATACTATATGATTTTTTCCCATGTAATCATGTGTTAATTGGCAATCTAGGATCCACCCAACTTTTTTTCACTTCCATTGTTTTTCCTGTGTCAAACACTCTGGGTTTTTTTAGGGTAACACTATGTTAATGCTATGGGATTCAAGTGGACATGCCACTCCAATCCTTTATTTTTCTTTACAAAGAGAGTACTTTCTGCTGCAAGAGCACTGTGTTAATGATGTGCCGCTGCAAGAGCCGCCTATATTAATTAACCTTGCTCTTAAAAGGGTGGACCAGCTTTGGCTATACTAGTAGTACTAGGTTAGTAGGTGACCTTGCGCTTGGCTCTTCTCCTCTTCCGGAAGTCGGACAATAATGATGGTACTACAGTAGTACTTCTGGCAATCGGACACCAAATGAACTGATGCACGTCCACCGCTTGTAAGCAAAAGTTTCTCCTTGTTCTGCGAGCCACCGCGCACGCGTTGGCGAGGGAGCTCGTCGTTCTGCGAGTTAACGGGACACATCAAAGTTATTTAGTAGTAATCTCTCCAAAAAGGGCCGACCATGTCCATTTCTACCATCTCGTGCTCCGTCATTGAGTATGTGCACTATTCACGTGCCATCTAGGAGAAAAAATATTGCGTAGTACTAGGTGCCATCGAAGTGGATGACTCAATTATGCACTGATTATCTCCATTTTCCTGCATGACACATGCACCTTGATGCTAGTTGTCCCGCGTGTTGGCAAAAGGATGAAAAAAGCTCACGTAAAAAAGAGTGCAAGAACATAGGGCCTATTTAGTTCCCAGCCTAAGGTTGCCATGTCTAACCTTAGTCATGCCACGACATCTTAGACATGTGTTTGGTTCATTGCCACACTTCTCTAGTTATATGGTCCACATGTCATAGGCTTAATTTTTTGCCAAATCTTGCCACACTTGTGGTGGACGTAGCCACACTTTTTGTGGCGGCCACACTTTGCCTAAGGTTGGTTCTGGCAAAGGGGATGTTTGGTTCTAGGCCTAGCATTGCCACACTTTGCCACACATTTTTGCCAATCTTGCCTAAGGTTAGTTCATCAAAGTGAGAGCCACAAGTTGGCAAGCCTAAGGGAATCTTGCCTTATTATTGTGTGTATGCCATGTGGGGTCCAAGTGTGGCTTGACAAAGGTGTGGCTTGAACCAAACACTCACCTCATAGATTCTACTTGGTGTGGCCATGAACCAAACATCCTCATAGATTCCCGACGACCGAGAAGGAGCAAGGAACCTTGCAGTAGAGCGTTTGCACTCATAATATTTTATATTACTCCCTCCGTCTAGGTGAATAAGTCATCTTTGGTTGTGCACCGTGACCAAGAAGGAGCGAAAAACAAGAGAACTTAATGTTTATTTGCTAATTAATAGTATTGCATGCAATGAACTAACCATTGCATGTCGTGTTTGGTAGTCTCGAGTCATTGAAAACATGGACGCCTACATCTCTTATTGATTGATATGTCAAGAAACAAGAAACGAGGTGGGAGTTAATGCACCATGCCTAAGTGTTTTGGGATTATTTAGTTTCCGTAAAGTGACTTATACACCTAGACGGAGGGAGTACCTTGCTCATGCAAATATTAAATGCTTAGAGCCAACCTCATAGCCATTCTAGGAGCCAACCTATTATATGAGTATTTTTTATGATGACTCTAAGTGAGGTGGCATCTCCTTATAGCCAACAGCCGGCTACATTGGAGCACTCCGGAAAAGGCTAGAGGTTAATTTCAGAACAAGTACCTCGAGGTTAATTTGACAGACATGACCTATAAGTTGACAGAGCTCATATGACCATTTTTGGAAACATGTCGTAAAGTAACGCGATAGACCTTTCAAGTCAATTAGCATGTGTTCAAAATATAAAAATTATTAAAAAGTAACACAATAGAACTCCGATTAACATGTGTTAAAAAACAAAAAATACAAAACAAAGACCTCGATATTAACTAGATGGATGGGTCACTATAAGGTTTATTATAATAAACCTTTATAGTGGCCCATACCATCTAGTTAATATGCACTGGTACGCGACGGCATTTGGATACATCGCCTAGTGAGTGACGGTGATAGGGGGTCCTTCGCACACGACCAAGAAACCTTCGGGGATTTGCCCTCCTGGCACACACGCTCGGCAAAATGAGTTCGTGTGCGACCGGCGCGCGAGCGCTCAAATAAGGAAATACATACAGTAGAGCTAAAAAAATACAATTATACAAGCGAAATTGTTTTGGATCACTAGTACATCCCACACAGTCAGTCCCCGCTAAACGTTTCCGTTCGTATGTACATCCCACACAGTCGCTCCAAGGAAAATGTTTCCGTGTTCACAGGTACATTAAACACAATTTTCCCCGTTAAATCGTTTGTGATAGCGTTGCCATTGCACACGATATTAACAATTTTATCGTTTGCGTTATTGAATGCATCACACACGGTGCGTAGAAGAAACCGCGTGGCAAAGGTTTTCCATCACACACAGTTTTTATGTGGTAAAGGTTTGCGCAAGGTGGCCTAACGCAAACAGTTTTTAAGAGAAGGTCGTGTGTGATTGTTCATTGATCCAACACGGTTTATTCCTAGAAACTATGTGCGTTGACTGAGGTCATCACCCAAGGTATTTTCTGAATAACTGTTTGCAATTGCAAAACCCAATTAGCAGGCTAATTCGCCATTAGGAGGCTAATTCGCCATTAGCAGGCTAATTTCCCTATTATTAATAATCCATTTATTAATCTAATTGACATTCATATTAAGCACATAATATATTTCATTTCCATATTAAGGAAGCAGGATTTCATAATTGAAATACATCAGAGTACAACATGATATAGCTTCGCACTCAGCTACCCCATTACACAACTGCACCAGCACCAAGTTTCACATGCAACATGTAGAACCTTTCAAAATTAGCATCATAGACGGTATATAGACAGATGCATCTCATCTGGAAAACTGCTGAAGCGGAAGACGAATATTGAGCTTTCATTCATGTTGAAGGTCTTTGCATCTTTAGGCCAGTGCCTGTGGATGATTGACCATCCGTCCTTCGTCCTCTTTAGGAACACTCCAATATTGAACCATGGGTGTTGTATGAAAACCTTCCTCGCCTCCTGACCATACAGGTGGTTTGAGAGGTAATCATTAGTGAACTGCTTTGGAAAGGCCTGAAAACAAGGATGTGCCTAAATATCTTCTCTATATTGGGAATGGGGCAAAGGAATAAAAAAGGCAAGGTATAATAGTTAGTACCATCTTGTAGTGAACTGATGTCTTCTTCATTGTGCAGACAAAGATCTTGTTGTTTTTTGTTGCTAATTTCTTTATCCTAACAATCTTTCTGAGTTTCTTGACTTGATATTCATGGACAACTCATTTCCCCATATGCAAAAAGGGTCGAACAGTGGGTCAAAACCTCTGACAGCTAGACCTACATGTGCAAGACCAAATTGTTAAAAACATAAATATTAGAATGGTTCCTGCAATTGCACAATAATGTGCTATTAGACAACAGACCATGCACGTGCTAACCTCGATTGTAAACCTCAGTGCTTCCCATTGTTTCCCTGCAACACATATAAGGTAGTTAGTCATCAGGTTAAGTAAGGGTCTGCATGCTATCAGTAAAATATGTTGATGAAAAATAAGCACGTTGCAGCTTCATCAGATTAATTCAAGCCACACGGAAAACCCATTTATCCAAACCAAGCATGATTAAGAACTAGGAAATATAGCACCTGTATATGTTTCTCATGTATTAAGTGCAGCCAAATTCGATTTATTCCTCACATGCACAACAATACAAAATTCTACCCACAACAATTGGACATCGCATTGCAGAATTGAACCAAACAGTTAACTAAACACCACAACAAATGAACCAAACATTAACTGAGCACCACATTGCACAATATAACATACTCCTAATAGAAGATCAGACAGTTAACCAAACAAAGCATGCTTAACAACTTGGCAATATAGCAATTGTATTTGTTTCTCATGTATTTACTATAGCCAAATTCAATTTATTGCTCACATGGTATATAATAACAGAATGCACCCACAACTATTGAACATCGCATTGCAGAATTGAACCAAACAGATAACTAAACACCACAACACAAATGAACCAAACGTTAACTGAGCATCACATTGCACAATGTATAACCAAACCAAGCATGCTTGACAACTTGGAAATATAGCAATTGTATTTGTTTCTCATGTATTTTGTAAAGATAAATTTGATTTATTTCTCACATGGAAGACAATACAAAATTGCAGCCTGAAGAATTAACATCACATTTGAAGAATTGAACCAAACAGTTAACTGAAGACGACAACTATGTAACAAAATAGTTAATAAGTGAGCACCACACTGCACGACATATACAACATATACACTAGAGCAACAGATTGCATGGTAAAATTAGATAGCACAATTCACTAGAATTTGTGAAGGAAAGGCAGGAGCAGCACACGCAACGGGTAAACCGAGCATGCTTAACCGGCGTAGCTAGCAAATGGCAAGGTGCTCCTCCAAGATCTGGGGGGCGGCACGAATGGCAGCCATCGCGACCTCATCCGCGCGTGCGGACGCGATTTGCTTCTCCGCTGCCAAATGCTCCTCGAGATCCTGGCTATACTGTGTGCACCATGGCTTAGGGCGGCGCATATCGTGAAGGGGTCGGTGATTTGGGTGGAAGGTGTCGCACCGGCGGTCGGGGCATGCGGGATGTGGAAGGAGGAGGAGGATGGGCGTCGGGTGTGGATTACCTGCCGGGATAGACGAGGCCGAGCAGCGTGAATGAGGGTCGCCGGCTAGGAGGCGGCGCTGCAAGCAAGGAGTGAAGGTTTCAACTTGCAAAGGGAGGCGGAAACAGGGGAAATGTGGCTTTTGGTAAGGTGGAGGGGGCGGGGAGGTAGATATTTTCGCGGAAGCCGAAAATTTGGAATCGCTTCAGCGAAAAAACTGGCGCACAAAGTGTCATCAGACACGGTCCCTTATTCAGAACTGTGTACGATATGTGAACGTCACAAATGATTCAGATAGCTTAACCCGTGTGTCATGAGTTTGAACGTCAAACATTTTGGTTCGAATTTCCCAGGTTACAGTGGTCATCCATGTCATTGCATAATTTGGGTACACAAAGGAGACTACAGCACACCCACACTTCTTAATAAAGCAAGTTTAGCAATTAAAGAGAGCTAGCTGACCTAAACATTACTCTAAAAAATTAAAGACCGGCGCTCTTAATTAAACAAAACAAAGAGTACTACTACGCCTGGTGCTCGTTGATCTCCGCCGCTACCTCCATGTCTAGCTCGTGCCCGACGGTCTCCTGGGGAAGGGGCTCCATGGCATCCATCGTACCATACTCGACAAGCATCTCGCCATCCGCGTCCGCCATCTCTTTGGAAAAGGCCGCCACGAGCTAGGCGTGGGCGGCCATGATCTGGCTTGGCCAGGCTCCATCGTCGCAAGGTATGCGGCGGAGGAACGGACGGCTGCTCGAACGCTCTCGGCGATTGCCAACTCTTAGGTCGTGGGTTGCTGACCGTTGTCGGAGAAGCTTCGTTCGATTTGTGCGGTGACTGCCATGAGCTGGGCGTGGGTGGCCTCGACATGGTCGTGGGCGGCCTCCATCAGGGCTAAGGCCGCCGTTGCGGAACGGACAGCTGTTGTGCCGCTCTCGCCAGTTGCTATCCCTGAGGCAGATGTTGCTGCCGCCACTTGAGAAGCAACAGCGGCCGTTTGGGCTGCTTGGCTGCCCGGTCGCAGATTGCGGCTGCGCTCATGCACCTTGTTAGCACGCGCATGGCGGCTGCGGCCGCGCTCTCACCGGAGTGGGCCACCGAAGTTGCCGTCACGACGCAGGTCCACGTGCCCATCTTTCACAGGCGACGATTGAACAATGAAATGATATTTGGGGAGCGAGCTAGTGTGCTTGAGACACCGGCTGTGGACTGTAGCGATGAACCTTCTCACGTAAGCCATAGGCGTACTATAAACCGACGGTGCTCCATGATATTTTGTGCTGCATCTCACACGGTTGGTGATAATAAACTGTGTGGGATCTACTTAATTTTTCATCTTGATTTGAATTACATAATGGGGTCACAGCGGTAATGGACGGTGTTTGACTTGCTAGACCTTTTATCTGCAGTGAATATGCAACTATATGTGTGTCATAAAAGAATTGGAATTATTCAGGATTCGTTTGAACATTTTAGATATTAAATTGGTTTTCTAGCCATATCGGGTGCACAATAGAAAATTAAACTACATGCACATGCTCCGGTGCACCAAAATGGGTTGTAAAATCATATATGTGTCCATGGGTTTATGCTTATGTCGATCCCATGCAAGAAAATGGGGATGCAATTCAAACACCACGGCACCGTGGCTCTCCGGCAAACGTCGACGTACTTGCTTTTGTAATTTTAGTAAATCCAAAATTCATGAAACTTGGCATGCTATCATAGAGCGGCATCAACATGTCGTGGTAAAAATTTTGTCCCATTTGGGGTAGGTTTGGGTATAAGCTTCTCATAAACCAGAGCTTCTCACAACAAGTGTGATGGTTTCGGTAGGGAACATTTCACCTTTCTGGACGAAACGATATCCGTAGCCTCTTCTCGATTTCATTTTTTTCCTAGTGTCAACATAGAACAACAGGACTGTTGTGTCAATTTTTGGGATTTTTCGGTGTTCGCTTGGACATTTTTATGCATTAATTGAGTTTTCAATATATTCATCTGCATAATTCAAATTTGAACTACAGGCACATGCTCTAATGCATATAATTAGTTGAAAATTCAAATTTATGTCCTTGGTTGCATGCTTAGGTCCCATGCAAGAAATGGGAATGAATGTCAAACACCCTGCCGCCGTCACTCGGCCGCAAACATTGAGATACCTGGTTTTTAGATTCTAGTAAATCCAAAGCTCGTCTGAAATTCATGAAATTTGGCATGCTATCATGGAGCAGCATCAACATGCCGTGGTAAATTTTTTGTACCATTTGGGGCAGGTTTGGGGATATGCTTCTCACATACCAAAGCTTCTCACAACAAGCCTGATGGTTTCGGTAGGGAACATTTCAGCGTTCTGGACGAAACGATATCCATTGCCTCTTCTCGATATCAATTTTTTTCCAAGTGTCAACATAAAACAACATGAGTGTTGTGTCAATTTTTGGGATGTTTCGGGGTTCGTTTGGACATTTTTATGCATTAATTGAGTTTTAAATTCATTTATGTGCATAATTCAAATTTGAACTACATGCACATGCTCTAACGCATATAAATTGGTTGAAAATTCAAATATGTGTCCTTGGTTGCATGCTTAGGTCCCATGCAAGAAATGGGAATGAATTTCAAACACCCTGCCACCGTCACTCGGCCGCAAACATTGAGATACCTGGTTTTTAAATTCTAGTAAATCCAAAACTCATCTGAAATTCATGAAACTTGCATGCTATCATGGAGCGGCATCAACATGCCATGGTAAAATTTTTGTCCCATTCGGGGCAGGTTTGGGTATATGCTTCTCACAAACCAGAGCTTCTCACAACAAGCATGATGGTTTTGGTAGGGAACATCCCACCTTTGGGGACGAAACGATATCTATTGCCTCTTATTGCTTTCAAAAAATTCCTAATGTCAACGTAGAACAACAGGAGTGTCGTGTCAATTTTTCGGATTTTCAAGGTTTGTTTGGACATTTTTCTGCATTAATTGAGTTTGCAATGCATTTATGTGCATAATTCAAATTTGAACTACATGCACATGCTCTAATGCATATAGATTGATTGAAAATTCAAATATGTGTCCTTGGTTGCATGCTTAGGTCCCATGCAAGAAATGGGAATGAATGTCAAACACCCTGCCACCGTCACTCGCCCGCAAACATTGAGATACCTTGTTTTTAAATTCTAGTAAATCCAAAACTCGTCTGAAATTCATGAAACTTGGCATGCTATCATGGAGCGGCATCAACATGCCGTGGTAAATTTTTTGTCCCATTTGGGGCAGGTTTGGGTATATGCTTCTCACAAACCAGAGCTTCTCACAACAACCATGATGGTTTCGGTAGGGAACGTCCCACCTTTGGGGACAAAATGATATCCATTGCCTCTTATTGCTTTCAAAAAATTTCTCGTGTCAACGTAGAACAACTGGAGTGTTGTGTCAATTTTTGTGATTTTTCGGGGTTCGTTTGGACATTTTTATCCATTAATTTAGTTTTCAATGCATTCATGTGCATAATTCAAATTTGAACTACATGCACATGCCCTAATGCATATAAATTGGTTGAAAATTCAAATATGTGTCCTTGGTTGCATGCTTTGGTCCCATGCAAGAAATGGGAATGAATGTCAAACGCCCTGCCACCGTCACTCGGCCGGAAACATTGAGATACCTTGTTTTTAAATTCTAGTGAATCCAAAACTCGTCTGAAATTCATGAAACTTGGCATGCTATCATGGAGCGGCATCAACATGCCATGGTAATTTTTTTGTCCCATTTGGGGCAGGTTTGGGTATATGCTTCTCACAAACCAGAGCTTCTCACAACAAGCATGATGGTTTCGGTAAGGAACGTCCCACCTTTCGAGACGAAACGATATCCATTGCCTCTTATTGCTTTCAAAAAAATTCTCGTGTCAACGTAGAACAACAGGAGTGTTGTGTCAATTTTTGTGATTTTTCGGGGGTCTGGACATTTTTATGCATTAACTGAGTTTTCAATGCATTCATGTGCATAATTCAAATTTGAACTGCATGCACATGCTCTAATGCGTATAAATTGATTGAAATTCAAATCGGTGTTCTTGGTTGCATGCTTAGGTCCCATGCAAGAAATGGGAATGAATGTCAAACACCCTGCCACCGTCACTCGGCTACAAACATTGAGATACTTGGTTTTTAAATTCTAATAAATCCAAAACTCGTCTGAAATTCATGAAACATGGCATGCTATCATGGGGTGGCATCAACAAGCCGTGGTAAACTTTTTTTCCCATTTGGGGCAGGTTTGGGTATATGCTTCTCACAAACCAGAGCTTCTCACAACAAGCATGATGGTTTCGGTAGGGAACGTCCCACCTTTGGGGACGAAACGATATCCATTGCCTCTTATTGATTCGAAAAAATTTCTCGTGTCAACATAGAACAACAGGAGTGTTCTGTCAATTGTTGTGATTTTTCGGGGTTCATTTGGATATTATTATGCATTAACTGAGTTTTCAATGCATTCATGTGCATAATTCAAATTTGAACTACATGCACATGCTCAAGTGCATATAAATTGGTTGAAAAATCAAATATGTGTCCTTGGGTGCATTCTCAGGTCCCATGCAATAAATGGTAATGAATTTCAAACAACACGGCACCGTTGATTGCCGGCAAAACGTTGAGATGCTTTGTTTTTAAATTCTAGTAAAATCAAAAATCATCTGAAATTCATGAAACTTGGCATACTATCATGGAATGGCACCTGACATGCTGTGGTATTTTTCGTGTCCAATTTGAGAGAAGGCGCACTCTAATAACAGCCAACAAAGGCATTTTGGAAAAATAGCTGCCACTTTAATATCTCAAACATTTGTATAATTCAAACCATGTGCGTTCTGTTGACCATTCACGTGACGCCATGTGTCTTGGTTTTAATGGCTATAGGAGTTGCCGTGCGGACAGCTGCTTGACCTTGACTGAACAGGAGGCGTGCAAGCGCAGTCCGGTACGCAGGCTGACCAGGAGGCATGCAAGTTGTCCTCCAATGCGCAGGCTCACCGGGAAGCGTGCGAGCTCTACGCTGCGCAGGCTCACTGGGAAGTGAGCCCTTTGACTTCCATGGACACCCACCTTCCTCTCCATTAATGGTGCCCGAGCCGCTGCTTAATACGGGCGGCCTTACTGTTCGCCTCCCATTCCTCTCCCTCCCACGGACCTCCATCAACGCCATGCCGCAGAAGGATCATATGCCACTAGACTTCAAGTTTGGTGAAGTCGACTCTGAGCCGGAAGAGAAAGAAAATAAGGAGGAATGGGGCCTCATGGACATGGCCCAGAATGAGCTGGCCGCGGCGGTTGCTTCCCCCGCTCCCGTCCCAGCTCCCATCCCCGCGCCCGCGCCAGCGACCATCCCCATAGTTTTGACGGGCTGGTCGCTGAGCACTATCACAGAGCTGGAAGCCGCGGGCGTCAGCGAGGTCTCCGCGGACCTGCGCGAGCTCATGTACACGCCAGTGCCAGCGCCCTTGCCCGTGCCCGTGCGCGACCCTCCACCCACCCTGGACGTGCCCGTGCGCGCCCCCCCTCGGCGGCATGGGAGGCTGCCGTCAACAGCTACCTCTCAGCGCCGCCAGCTGCCGTCCTCCCACGCCCCGCCCGTCGATCACACGATGACATGATGTTTGATTTACATGTGAAGAACATTATGTGCTGCATTGAAGACTTCAACAACGGCGTCCCGGAGGACGATAACGACGGTGCGGCACGCCGCCTCCGTCGCCACCGGAAATAGTTTTTTTCTTGTGTTTAATACTGTATCCCGATCATATGAACATAAATTTGCAGTATGACTGAATGAAAGATAAGGTTCGAGCAAACTTGCGTTTTTCTCTCTTAATGTACAGACTTATCAAACGATTTTCTTTTGAAAAAACGCCAATGGTTTTTAAATATAAAACACTCATCGCGAACGTTTTAGTTAGAACACTCGTATGCAAACAGACAGCTACCCCAGGAAGCCAAGGGAAAATGTGCCGAGCAGGATTTGTGCAGCACTTGATCGCAAACGTTTTAGATAGAACACCCGTATGCAAAGTGAGAGCAGGATTTGTGCATCTCTTCAACGCAAATGGTTCTTTTGGATGACCCATGTGCAACGAGTTACAAACAATTTGGGTATGTTGCCATTTGTCAAACTGGAAAGATTGACATTTGTTGATCTAGTAAGATTGCCATTTGTCAACCTTGTAACACTGCGATTTGTCAAAATATGAAGCTAAAAATCACTAGCAGTATCTAATTTTTGCAACTAAAATTCAGTAATTAAGCATATATTTCATTCATAGATTAAGTAGTCGTTCTTAATTTATACAAACAGTTCAACTCGACAGCTGAACCGACCAAACTTTTCCCCAATTGTTGCCAACCACATACTGAAATAGCTAGTTCAACTATATATACTAGCTATTTTAAGTACGTTGTACAGTTCCACCACATCTATCATCAGATGAACTGAACAAAATAGCCCCTAAATACTACTACTACGGAGGGGCTTTGTATTACTTACGGCTACCTCTCCTCTGCCGAGCGTGCTCAGTAAGAGGCAGAGGAGGAGGAGCCTACCGACGAGCTGGGCAACCGCGATATGGTGCCTGCCGTTGCTGCAGCTTCAGCGACGCTCACCACGAATGCCCTCTGCCGCTCCAGACGACCCCTCTCGAAGCGGTGGTTCTCCTTGTAGATATCCCAATTCCTCGCCTCTGAGGTGGCATGGCGGCGTGTGCCGCAGCCACAGCGGCGGTAAGGCTCTTTGCGTCAACGATGAGGCGCTCCTCCTCCTCCCGCAGGAACTCGATGTAGCGTGCAAGGTTGCTGACGCACGTGCGAGCATCCACCTCCGCCTCCTGCCTTCGGGCGGCGGTGGCGGAGCGGCTGATGACCCCGGGGGTCGATGGTGGGCCGGAGGCCACGACCACCACCTCCCGCCTTCGGGCCGCGGTGGCAGAGCGGGTGATGGCCACGGTGGCAGGCAGTGCGGTGGTGGCCACGACGGCCACCTCCCGCCTTCGGGCCACGGCGGCAGAGCAGGCGATGGCCCTGGCTTTCAATGGTGGTGTGACAGAAACGGCGGCCGGCAACAGCTGCCGACGGGCAGCGACGGCGGAGCGTGTGATGGGTGTTCCGCGCACACTGCTACCTCTTGAGCACTGCGTTGGTTTTCCCTTGAAGAAGAAAGGGTGATGCAGCAAAGTAGCGTAAGTATTTCCCTTAGTTTTTGAGAACCAAGGTATCAATCCATTAGGAGACCACACGCAAGAAGCCTCGTACCTACACAAACAAATAAGAACCTTGCAACCAACGCGATAAAGGGGTTGTCAATCCCTTCACGACCACTTACAAAAGTGAGATCTGAAAGAGATAATAAAATAAATATTTTTGGTATTTTTGTTATAGATTGAAAGTAAAGAGTGCAAAATAAACGGCGACATAAATAGCTAGTTGACGGGAGATCAATATAATGGAAAATTGATCCGGGGGCCATAGGTTTCACTAGTGGCTTCTCTCAAGATAGCATAAGTATTACGGTGGGTGAACAAATTACTGTCGAGCAATTGATAGGAAAGTGCATAGTTATGAGAATATCCAGGCATGATCATGTATATAGGCATCACGTCCGCGACAAGTAGACCGAAACGATTCTGCATCTACTACTAGTACTCCACACATCGACCACTATCCAGCATGCATCTAGAGTATTAAGTTCATAAGAACAGAGTAACGCATTAGGCAAGATGACATGATGTAGAGGGATAAACTCAAGCAATATGATATAAACCTCATTTTTTATCCTCGATGGCAATAATACAATACGTGTTGTTTCCCTTTCTGTCACTGGGATCCAGCAACGGAAGATTGAACCCAAATCTAAGCACTTCTCCCATTGCAAGAAAGATCAATCTAGTAGGCCAAACCAAACTGATAATTCGAAGAGACTTGCAAAGATAACAAATCGTGCATAAAAGAATTCAGAGGAGATTCAAATATTGTTCATAGATAATCTTGATCATAAACCCACAATTCATCGGATCTCGACAAATACACTGCAAAAAGAGTTACATCGAATAGATCTCGAAGAAGATCGAGGAGAACTTTGTATTGAGATCCAAAGAGAGAGAAGAAGCCATCTAGCTAATAACTATGGACCCGAAGGTCTGAGGTAAACTACTCACACATCATCGGAGAGGCTATGGTGTTGATGTAGAAGCCCTCCGTGATCGATTCCCCCTCCGGCGGAGCGCCGGAAAAAGGCCCAAGATGGGATCTCACGGGTACAGAAGGTTGCGGCGGTAAAAATAGGGTTTCGTGGTGCTCTCGGATGTTTTCGAGGTATATGAGTATATAGAGGCGAAAGAAGTCGGTCAGGGGAGCCACGAGGGTGGGGGCGCGCCTACCCCCCTAGGCGTGCCTCCCTGCCTCGTGGCATCCTCGCTTCTTTCTTGAAGTCCACTCCAAGTCCCCTGGATTGCGCTCGTTCCAAAAATCACTCTCCCGAAGGTTTCATTCCGTTTGGATTCCGTTTCATATTCCTTTTCTGCGAAACACTAAAATAGGCACAAAAAAACAGCAATTTGCACTGGGCCTTTGGTTAGTAGGTTAGTCCCAAAAATAATATAAAGTGTATAATAAAGCCCATTAAACATCCAAAACAGATAATATAATAGCATGGAACAATCAAAAATTATAGATACGTTGGAGACGTATCAAGCATCCCCAAGCTTAATTCCTGCTCGTCCTCGAGTAGGTAAATGATAATAATAGAATTTTTGATGTGGAATGCTACCTAGCATATTTTTAAATGTAATTTTCTTTATTGTGGCATGAATATTCAGATCCGAAAGATTCAATATAAAGGTTTAATATTGACATAAAAATAATAATACTTCAAGCATACTAAGTAAGCAATTATGTCTTCTCAAAATAACATGGCCAAAGAAAGTTCACCCCTAAAAAATCATATAGTTTGGTCATGCTCCATTTTCGTCACACAAGAATGCTCTCACCATGCACAACCCCGATGACAAGCCAAGCAATTGTTTCATACATTAGTAATCTCAAACTTTTTCAACCTTCACGCAATATATGAGCGTGAGCCATGGATATAGAACTATGGGTGGAATAGAGTATGATGATTGGGGTTATGTGGAGAAGACAAAAAAGGAGAAAGTCTCACATTGACGCTGCTAATCAACGGGCTAGGGAGATGCCCATCAATTGATGTCAATGCAAGGAGTAGGGATTGCCATGCAATGGATGCACTAGAGCTATAAATGTATGAAAGCTCAACAAAAGAAACTAAGTGGGTGTGCATCCAACTTGCTTGCTCACGAAGACCTAGGGCATTTGAGGAAGCCCATTGTTGGAATATACAAGCCAAGTTCTATAATGAAAAATTCCCACTAGTATATGAAAGTGACAAAACGAAAGACTCTCTATCATAAAGATCACGGTGCTACTTTGAAGCACAAGTGTGGAAAAAGGATAATAGCATTGTCCCTTTTTATTTATTTTCTCTTTTTTTGGGCATTTCCTTTTTTATTATTTGGCCTTTCTTGTTTTTTATTTTTTTTATTTGGGACAATGCTCTATTAATGATGATCATCACACTTCTATTTATTTACAACTCAATGATTATAACTCGATACTAGAACAAAATATGACTCTATATGGATGCCTCCGGCGGTGTACCGGGATGGGCGATGAGTCAAGAGTGACATGTATGATAAATTATGCATGGTGGCTTTGCCACAAATACGATGTAAACTACATGATCATGCAAAGCAATATGACAATGATGAAGCGTGTCATAGTAAATGAAATTGTGGAAAGTTGCATGGCAATATATCTCGGAATGGCTATGGAAATGCCATAATAGGTAGGTATGGTGGTTGTTTTGAGGAAGATATAAGGAGGTTTATGTGTGATAGAGCATATCATATCACGGGGTTTGGATGCACCGGCGAAGTTTGCACCAACTCTCAAGGTGAGGAAGGGCAATGCACGGTACCGAAGAGGCTAGCAATGATGGAAAGGTGAGAGTGCGTATAATCATGGACTCAACATTAGTCATAAAGAACTCACATACTTATTGCAAAAATCTACAAGTCATCAAAAACCAAGCACTACTTGCATGCTCCTAGGGGGATAGATTGGTAGGAAAATACCATCGCTCGTCCCCGACCGCCACTCATAAGGATGACAATCGAAGAACACGTTATGCTTCAAATTTGTTACACAACGGTTACCATACGTGCATGCTACGGGACTTGCAAACTTCAACACAAGTATTTCTCAAATTCACAACTACTCAACTAGCACAACTTTAATATCATTATCTCCATATCTCAAAACAATCATCAAGTATCAAACTTCTCATAGTATTCAATGCACTTTTTATGAAAGTTTTTATAATGCCAATCTTGGATGCCTATCATATTAGGACTAATTTTATAGCCAAAGAAAATTACCATGCTGTTCTAAAGGACTCTCAAAATAATATAAGTGAAGCATGAGAGATCAATAATTTCTATAAAATAAAACCACCACCGTGCTCTAAAAAGATATAAGTGAAGCACTAGAGCAAAATTATCTAGCTCAAAAGATATAAATGAAGCACATAGAGTATTCTAATAAATTCTGAATCATGTGTGTCTCTCCCAAAAGGTCTTTACAGCAAGGATGATTGTGGTAATCTAAAAAGCAAAAACTCAAATCATAGAAGACGCTCCAAGCAAAACACATATCATGTGGTGAATAAAAATATAGCATCAAGTAAAGTTACCGATAGACGAAGACGAAAGTGGGGATGCCTTCCGGGGCATCCCCAAGCTTAGGCTTTTGGTTGTCCTTGAATTTTACCTTGGGGTGCCTTGGGAATCCCCAAGCTTAGGCTCTTGTCACTCCTTATTCCATAATCCATCAAATCTTTACCCAAAACTTGAAAACTTCACAACACAAAACTCAACAGAAAATCTCATGAGCTCCGTTAGCGAAAGAAAACAAACCACCACTTTAAGGTACTGTAATGAACTCCTTCTTTATTTATATTGGTGTTAAACCTACTGTATTCCAACTTCTCTATGGTTCATACCCCACAATACTAGCCATAGATTCATCAAAATAAGCAAACAACACACGAAAAACAGAATCTGTCAAAAACAGAAAAGTCTGTAGTAATCTGTATCAAACGCAAACTTTCTGTAACTCAAAAATTCTACCAAAATAGGACGACCTAAATAATTTGATTATTGATCTACTGCAATTGGAATCAGTATTTTATCACGTTCCGGTGATTTTTAACAATTGTTTTGGTGAGCAGAAAGTTTCTGGCTTTTTTCAGCAAGATCAAATAATTACTATCCAAGAAGATCCTATAGGTTTTACTTGGCACAAACACTAATTAAAACATAAAAACACATCTAACCCGAGGCTAGATCAAATATTTATTACTAAGCAGAACCAAAAAGCAAGAAACAAAAATAAAATTGGGTTGCCTCCCAACAAGCGCTATCATTTAACGCCCCTAGCTAGGCATAAAGGCAAGAATAGATCTAGGTATTGTCATCTTTGGTATTGGGAAAGAAAAGAGAAAATTTCTTATCTATAGAATTTATCTTCCAATTTTTAGAAAGCACATGGCCATTAATGGTGGAAGAAAGGTTAAGCACGCTACGGAAATTTGCATCTAAACTAGCCTTCATCTCTTTGATAATTTCATTTTGATAAAAGCACAAAAGAGAGGTGGATTCAACCTTCTCACTCATGGGGTGCCCAAATATAGTTTTCATCTTTTCATAGGTATCTATGGGATCCCCCTCAAGAAAACCTTCTTCAAAAATAGAATCAAAAACTTGCTTGAACGAAGAGGGTAAGCCAACATAAAAGCTTTTTAGGTAGATCTCAATTTGATATTGGGGCACATAGCTAGCTCGGATCCTTAATAGCCTATCCCATGCATCTTTCAAAGACTCATCAAGTAAATAACGAAAGATTCCGGGATCATCTTCATCGAAATTGTTCAACCTCTCATTGATAACCCCCGTAGGTCTTTCCATAGCATCATTATTTATGAGCTTAGAGAGGACAGAGGGACAATCCAAGGTACAAAAACCCGGGAGAGAACCCTTAACCCTTTTTGATTCGGCCATGGTGAAAGAAAGGAAAACGGGAAAGAAAAAAGTAAAATGGCAAGGGTGGAGTGGGGGAGAGGAAAATGAGAGGCAAATGGCGAATAATGTAATGCAGGGGATAAGAGTTTGTGATGGGTACTTGGTATGTCTTGACTTGTGCGTAGACTCCCCGGCAACGGCGCCAGAAATCCTTCTTGCGACCTCTTGAGCACTGTGTTGGTTTTCCCTTGAAGAGGAAAGGGTGATGCAGCAAAGTAGCGTAAGTATTTCCCTCAGTTTTTGAGAACCAAGGTATCAATCCAGTAGGAGACCACACGCAAGTCGCCTCGTACCTACACAAACAAATAATAACCTTGCAACCAACGCGATAAAGGGGTTGTCAAATCCTTCACGGCCACTTGCAAAAGTGAGATCTGAAAGAGATAATAAGATAAATATTTTTGGTATTTTTTGTTATAGATTGAAAGTAAAGAGTGCAAAATAAACGGCGAAAGAAATAGCTAGTTGACGGGAGATTAATATAATGGAAAATAGACCCGGGGGCCATAGGTTTCACTAGTGGCTTCTCTCAAGATAGCATAAGTATTACGGTGGGTGAACAAATTACTGTCGAGCAATTGATAAAAAAGTGCATAGTTATGAGAATATCTAGGCATGATCATGTATATAGGCATCACGTCTGCGACAAGTAGACCGAAACGATTCTGCATCTACTACTATTACTCCACACATCGACCGATATCCAGCATGCATCTATAGTATTAAGTTCATAAGAACAGAATAATGCATTAGGCAAGATGACATGATGTAGAGGGATAAACTCAAGCAATATGATATAAACCCCATCTTTTTATCCTCGATGGCAACAATACAATACGTGTCGTTTCCGTTTCTGTCACTGGGATCGAGCAACGCAAGATTGAACCCAAAGCTAAGAACTTCTCCCATTCCAAGAAAGATCAATCTAGTAGGCCAAACCAAACTGATAATTCGAAGAGACTTGCAAAGATAACAAATCGTGCATAAAAGAATTCAGAGGAGATTCAAATATTGTTCATAGATAATCTTGATCATAAACCCACAATTCATCGGATCTCGACAAATACACTGCAAAAAGAGTTACATCGAATAGATCTCGAAGAAGATCGAGGAGAACTTTGTATTGAGATCCAAAGAGAGAGAAGAAGCCATCTAGCTAATAACTATGGACCCGAAGGTCTGAGGTAAACTACTCACACATCATCGGAGAGGCTATGGTGTTGATGTAGAAGCCCTCCGTGATCGATTCCCCCTCCGGCGGAGCGCCGGAAAAGGCCCCAAAATGGGATCTCACGGGTACAGATGGTTGCGGCAGTGGAAATAGGGTTTCGTGGTGCTCTCGGATGTTTTCGGGGTATATGAGTATATATAGGATAAGGAAGTCGGTCAGGGGAGCCACGAGGGGCCCACGAGGGTGGGGGCGTGCCTACCCCCCCTTGGGTGCGCCTCCCTGCCTCGTGGCCTCCTCGCTTGTTTCCTGACGTCCACTCCAAGTCCCCTGGATTGTGTTTGTTCCAAAAATCACTCTCCCGAAGGTTTCATTCCGTTTGGATTCTGTTTGATATTCCTTTTCTATGAAACACCGAAATAGGCAAAAAAAACAGCAATTTGCACTGGGCCTTTGGTTAGTAGGTTAGTCCCAACAATAATATAAAAGTGTTTAACAAAGCCCATTAAACATACAAAACAGATAATATAATAGCATGGAACAATCAAAAATTATAGATACGTTTGAGATGTGATATGTCCATTTTGCATCATGCTTTTATATCGATATTTATTGCATTATGGGCTGTTATTACACATTATGTCACAATACTTATGCCTATTCTCTCTTATTTTGCAAGGTTTACATGAAGAGGGAGAATGCCGGCAGCTGGAATTCTGGGCTGGAAAAGGAGAAAATATTGGAGACCTATTCTGCACAACTCCAAAAGTCCTGAAACTCCACGGAAGTTATTTTTGGAAATAATAAAACATACTGAGCGAAGAAAATACCAGAGGGGGCCCACACCCTGGCCACGAGGGTGGGGGGCGCGCCCGACCCCCTGGGCGCATCCCCCTGCCTCATGGGCCCCCTGGTGGCCCTCCGGTGCCCATCTTCTGCTATATGAAGTCCTTCGTCTGAGAAAAAAACATAAGCAAGCTTTCGGGATGAGACTCCGCCGCCACGAGGCGGAACCAATCTAGGGCTTCGGCGGAGCTGTTCTGCCGGGGAAACTTCCCTCCGGGAGGGGAAATCATCGTCATCGTCATCACCAACGATCCTCTCATCGGGAGGGGGTCCATCTTCATCAACATATTCACCAGCACCATCTCCTCTCAAACCCTAGTTCATCTCTTGTATCCAATTATTGTTTCTAAGTCTGGGATTGGTACCTGTAGGTTGCTAGTAGTGTTTATTACTCTTTGTAGTTGATGCTAGTTGGTTTATTTGGTGGAAGATCATATGTTCAGATCCACTATGCATATTAATACCCCTCTGATTATGAACATTAATATGCTTTGTGAGTAGTTACGTTTGTTCCTGAGGACATGGGAGAAGTCTTGCTATTAGTAGTCATGTGAATTAGGTATTCGTTCGATATTTTGATGAGATGTATGTTGTCTCTCCTTTAGTGGTGTTATGTGAACGTCGACTACATGACACTTCACCATTGTTTGGGCCTAGAGTAAGGCATTGGGAAGTAATAAGTAGATGATGGGTTGCTAAAGTGACAGAAGCTTAAACCCTAGTTTATGTGTTGCTTCGTAAGGGGCTGATTTGGATCCATATGTTTCACGCTATGGTTAGGTTTACCTTAATACTTCTTTTGTAGTTGCGGATGCTTGCAATAGGAGTTAATCATAAGTGGGATGCGTTTCCAACTAAGGACAGCACCCAAGCACCGGTCCACCCACATATCAAATTATCAAAGTACCGAACTCGAATCATATGAACGTGATGAAAACTAGCTTGACGATAATTCCCATGTGTCCTCGAGAGCGCTTTTCTCTATATAAGAGTTTGTCCAGGCTTGTCCTTTGCTACAAAAAAGATTGGGCCATCTTGCTGCACTTTATTTACATTTGTTACTTGCTACGCGTTACAATTTACCTTATCACAAAAATACCTGTTACCTATAATTTCAGTGCTTGCAGAGAATACCTTACTGAAAACCGCTTGTAATTTCCTTCTGCTCCTCGTTGGGTTCGACACTCTTACTTATCGAAAAGGCTACGATAGATCCCCTACACTTGTGGGTCATCAAGACTCTTGTGTGGGAAGGCTAAATATTATGCATGATATTGGGAAATTATGCATGATTTTGCACCTGCTGAGTTAGAAGAAATTGATGTCACCATTAAGCTTGCCAATAGAGATACTATTTCACCAATTGGGATTGTTATAGATGTTGAAGTCTTGTGTGGGAAGGCGAAATATCCTGCTGATTTTCTTGTTCTTGGTTCCCCACAAGATAGCTTTTGTCCCATTATATTTGGTAGACCCTTCTTGAATATTGTCACTGCTAGGATAGACTGCGAAAAGGATGTTGTTACTATTGGTTTGGATGATATGTCTCATGAGTTTAATTTTTCTAAATTTCGTAGACAACCTCGTGATGAGGAATTGCCTAATATTGATGAAATTATTTGTTTTGCTTCTATTGTCGTGCCTCCTAATGATCCTTTAGAACAATATTTGCTTGACCATGGAAATGATATGTTTATGAATGAAAGAAGGGAAATAGATGAAGTATTCTTTAAACAGGGACCTATTCTGAAACACAATCTGCCTGTTGAAATCCTAGGGGATCCTCCTCCACCCAAGGGTGATCCCGTGTTTGAGCTTAAACCATTACCTGATACTCTTAAATATGCTTATCTTGATGAAAAGAAGATATATCCTGTTATTATTAGTGTTAACCTGTCAGAGCATGAAGAAGAGAAATTATTGAAAAATCTGAAGAAGCACCGAGATGCTATTGGATATACTCTTGATGATCTTAAGGGCATTAGTCCCACTTTATGTCAACACAAAATAAATTTGGAAGAAGACGCCAAACCAGTTATTGATCACCAACGACGACTAAATCCTACGATGAAAGAAGTGGTAAGAAAGGAAATATTAAAAATCCTTGAGGCAGGTATTATTTACCCCGTTGCTGATAGTCAGTGGGTAAGTCTTGTCCATTGTGTCCCTACGAAGGGAGGTATTACTGTCGTTCCTAATGATAAAGATGAATTGATTCCGCAAAGAATTATTACAGGTTATAGGATGGTAATTGATTTCCGTAAACTAAATAAAGCTACTAAAAAAGATCATTACCCTTTACCTTTTATTGATCAAATGCTAGAAAGATTATCCAAACATACACATTTTTGCTTTCTAGATGGTTACTCTGGTTTCTCTCAAATACATGTGTCAGCGGATGATCAAGCAAAGACCACTTTTACTTGCCCTTTCGGTACTTTTGCTTATAGACGTACGCCTTTTGGTTTATGCAATGCACCTGCTACCTTTCAAAGATGCATGATGGCTATATTCTTTGACTTTTGTGAACAGATTTGTGAGGTCTTCATGGATGATTTCTCCGTCTATGGATCCTCTTTTGATGATTGCTTGAGCAACCTTGATCGAGTTTTGCAGAGATGTGAAGAAACTAATCTTGTCCTGAACTGCGAGAAGTGCCATTTTATGGTTAATGAAGGCATTGTCTTGGGGCATAAAATTTCTTAAAGAGGTATTGAAGTTGATAAAGCTAAAGTTGATGCTATTGAAAAAATGTCGTGTCCTAAGGACATCAAAGGTATAAGAAGTTTTCTGGGTCATGCCGGTTTTTATAGGAGGTTCATTAAGGTGTAACGACCCGACCCGAAATCGGTCAAGTCTCCGTGTAGCTGTACCATCCCAAGATCATGCTGGCACCCACATTACATTGATGCAAAGATTCAAAGTTCAATCACACCTGAATTTATTACACGATTCTCATATCGAGTCTTTATTACATCATAATAAATTCGGCCGAAGGCCAACTCATGAGAAATAAACTAAATAAAGCTGCGGAAGCGTAGACGAATAACGAGTCCATCCGACTCCATAGGGCAATCGCCAAGCATGGATCGTAGCCTCACTCCTGATCGGAATACTCCTCTGCAACATAAGACATTGTAGCCGTGTAGGTCAGCATTTTGAATATGCCGGCAAGTCATGAAGAGAGAACAACAATAAAATTACTAATACTATATGCAATTTGGCTGTGGGGCTCTAAGTTTCATTGTTTTGCGAAAAAGCCAGTTTTTCCCTACAACAAAGGACTTGTCTGCAATTGCTACAAAATGTTGGTTGTTATTGAGATGGTTCCGCCAACCAATGTCTCATTCCCAAATATTAAATAACCCCTCAATTAATTAATTAAGTTCGGTGTTGAGATTTCTGAAATACTCCAATTCCAGAGGCTCATTAGTCTGTAATCAGGGACACGGCTAACCGATTAGGTCTTCACTCTGCAGAGGTTTGTGCACTTTACCCGCAAGAATCGTTCCCTCCTTTTTAAGTCTTCGCACTGCCTGGTGTTTGAAGATGGGACGAACGAAACAGGGTCTTCCGAAGAGTTCTTCTGGGCCATTGCCGGTGCCCATCCAATCCTACCGTTCTTCTACATCTCGTAGCACCGTCCGGCCAGAGTAACGCCTAGGGTCGACCAAGCCAGAGCCCATAATGGCTTGGGGCTGCACAGGTAAGCTTCCGGTCAATGGGGTATCCATCCGTCTCTTCGTGGCTGGGTGAAGCTTTCCGCAAGATGTCATGGCGCTTCTCCATGCATCCTGGCCATCCGCTGGTTTCTCCAGGGTGCCCGTCAACCGTCCACCTAGTAGTGAATTTTGAAGTCCATCTTGAGCTTGACGTCATGGGGTCTTCATCATCTCCACTCGGAAAAAGGTCTTCTCCCAGGTCCATCTTCTCCTCCACTGGGGCAATATATTTATCCCGGTCCTTGATTCTATCCATAAAATCCTTGATTTCTTCTTCATGTTCAAGGAAGTCCGCGCGTGCCTTCTCCTCCAGTTCTAGTTCATGGAACAACAGCCTCCTATGTACCTTCGAGTTTCGGCGCGTCTGGATTTCCCGGTTCCTGATGAGACTCTCCAAGTCTTGGACATATGAAAGAATGGAGTCGTCCTCTACGGTACGGATGATATCTCCATTCCTAGCTCTGCGAGAAATCATGGCGAGGTCTGATGGGTCGAGCTCGGCCCTGTATTCTTCTCGGAGATGTCCAAGTGCACGATAAATTGCAATGTCTCTTCCGAGGATCCAAGTGAAATCGGTAAACTCAAAGTCAATGGGCTCTGAATGTCCTCCGAAGGTCCTCCCTGGAATGTGCAACTTAATCCTATAGCGGGTATCCGTCGGAAGTGCATTGGTAGGCTTCCCGGTGATTGAGGGCAGAGCAATCTTCAGCTTCTTCACGATCTGAACCAGCTTCTTGCCGAGAAGCATCGTCTCATCTGGCTGGGAAAACTCCGGTAGCAGAACTGGGGTGAACTCGGCGGCCATCTAGAATGTTGAAAATCGGAGAGAAGTCAGAAATGAACAGGGGAGAATTACGGAATGATAAGGACATAAAATAAAATAGTCTCTTCCTATGGATTTCCGATCCTAGGGGTTACGTCCTACGGTCAGCGTGTGCTCTGAATACCATCTCTGTAGTGACCCGACCCGAAATCGGTCAAGTCTCTGTGTAGTTGTACCATCCCAAGATCATGCTGGCACACACAGTACATTGATGCAAAGATTCAAAGTTCAATGACACCTGAATTTATTACACGATTCTTGTATCGAGTCTTTATTACAAGATAATAAATTCGGCCGAAGGCCAACTCATGAGAAATAAACTAGATAAAGCTGCGGAAGCATAGACAAATAGCGAGTCCATCCGATTCCACAGGGCAATCGCCAAGCGTGGATCGTAGCCTCACTCCTGATCGGAAAACTCCTCTGCAACATAAGACGTTGCAGCCGTGTAGGTCAGCATTTCGAATATGCCGGCGAGTCATGAAGAGAGAACAACAATAAAATTTCTAACACTATATGCAATTTGGCTGTGGGGCTCTAAGTTTTATGTTTTGGGAAAAAGCCAATTTTTCCCTATAACAAAAGGACTTGCTTGCAATTACTACAAAATGTTGATTGTTATTGAGATGGTTCCGCCAACCAATGTCTCATTTCCAATTATTAAATAACCCCTCAATTAATTAAGTTCGGTGTTGAGATTTCCGAAATACTCCAATTCTAGAGGCTCATTTGTCCGTAACCGGGGACACGGCTAATCGATTAGGTTGCTACTCTGCAGAGTCTTGTGCACTTTACCCGCAAGAATCATTCCCTCCTTTATGTCTTTGCACTGCCTGGTGTTTGAAGACGGGACGAACGAAACAGGGTCTTCCGTAGAGTTTCTCTGGGCACTGCCGGTGCCCATCCATGTCCTACCGTTCTTCTACATCTGCTGGCATCGTCCGTCCAGAGTCATGCCTAAGGTCAACCCAGCTAGAGCCCATAATGGCTTGTGGCTGCACAGGTAAGCTTCCGGTCAAGGTGTATCCATCCGTCTCTTCGTGGCTGGGTGAAGCTTTCCGCAAGATGTCATGGCGCTTCTCCATGCATCCCGACCATCCGCTGGTTTCTCCAGGGTGCCCGTCAACCGTCCTCCACCCATTAGTGAATTTGAAGTCCATCTTGAGCTTGAAGTCATGGGGTTGTCATCATCTTGACTCTCACATCTCCCTTATGAATCTCTCAACCTACCCCGTCTACGAGCATAACAAAATAAACTACATCGTCCCGGGCAATGGTAACAAGGGGAATTGGGTTCATCCTACCTCATGATACTACTCAAGAACATAACTAAAAATTCTCCTACTTCATGCATGGTGGGGAGGAATAATTCTAATGCAACAAAATCATAGGTATTGTAAAACATGATCAAATGACTTGCCTGGCTGACGGTCTTTGAAAGCTAGCGACTCATAATAGCAGGCTTCGCACTCCGGAAATTCTACCGAGTCAAACAATAGCACAAATAAGAATAGCACAATATAACATAACAGCAAGCTAACATAAATCACACAAAAGCAATCAAACCAAAACTAAAGAAAACTCGAAGAACTCCAAGCCAACAACTAGCAAGAAAATAAAATAAACATTTTCTTTTCTGTAAATAAAAGTTCACCCTCTGTAACTATAGAAACTAATCTAAAATAAATTATAACAGAGGTAAAATAAAATCTTAAATTAACTAGAACAACAGAAAACAGCAGCAAGCAAAAAAAACTAGAAAAGCTTATTTTCGAGTAAAACTATTTTTAATAAAGACTAAAAATACCCAAATAAAATCCTACTGCTAGGCAAGGTCAAAACAAAGCAGTTACAAAAAGAATGACTAAAAAAATAATCCTAGCTCAATTTATAGCAGAAATACTATTCTGACTAAAACTAATATAAGACTATTTTTATAAACTTAAACATAGCCGAATCTATTTTCTACAGAAACTATAGGAAATTTTTAAACTAACAAAAAAAGAATCAACTAAAAATAATAAATAACCTAAAAGATATAGTTTTTTTTAGATTGGAACTATTCTGTTTTAAAACAGAAACGAAAATAAAATGAAAAAAATAAAACTAACGTGCTAACGGGCCGAAACAGTGTCCGTGCTAAGCTAAACAGCGCCTAGGCGTTAAATAACTTATACGTCTACGGGCTAACAGAAATAAACCATTCGACCGGTCCAACTAAACCGCAACTTAAAATAAACCAATCTAAACTGATCCACTAAAGAAAAACCAAACTCTTCGATCCAATATAATCTAACGCGCCGGTTTGAGATCGGACGGCTGCGGGTAACTCTGGCAACTTACAGAGAGTTCGACGGCGACGGCGACTCGGGAGACGACGGCGTGGCGGCTCCGGCGATCGGGGAGGAAGGAGGAGTGGCCGGGGCGGTGCGGCGGAGCAAGGGCGTAGTCGGGGTGGTCTTGGTGGAGCTCGGGGCGACTGGAGCGACGGGGACGAGGCGTTGCAGAGCCCGGTGCTCTGCAGCTCTGGCGGGCGGCGAACGAGCTCAGGGGCGATGGCTTCGGGGGCTCCTGGACAGGGAGATGATGTCAAGGAGGTGCGTCACGAAGTTTAGGTTCGGGTGAAGATGCTTGGAGGGGCAGAGGGTGCTCACCAGCGTCGGGAGTGGCGGCGAACCGAGGCGGCGGCGGTGAGATGCGTTCGGCGAGGGCGCGAGCTACGGGTGGAGTTGAGCTTAGGGTTTTGGGGGGATCGAAAGAAGAGGGAGCTGGGTTTATATAGGGCATCAACTTGGGCAAGGGGGCGTCTCGGGATCACGATCCCAGGAAGATCGGAACCGCGGCGGCGCTCGGGCGTGCTCCGGAGCGGCATAGCGTGGGCGAGGGGAAAGAGAGAGGGCGGGCCCGGGGCGTCAGCAAGACAGAGAGGGGAAATGCGCGACGAGCGACCGAGGGGGAGAGGAAATCGGGTGCGGGGCGCTGGGAGCAGGCCGGCTCGGGCGCTGGTGGGCTGCGCCTGGCCCGCTGGTGTGGGCTGCGCTTGGCGCTGGCTAGGCCGGTTGGCCTGGCTCGCACTTGAGGCTTTTTTTGGAATTAGAGAGAAGAAGAAAAAAATATAGAAAAAAATATATATTATTTTTATATAGGACATATATATATAAATATATCAAAATTCTCACGGGAATAAATCCTACAACGTGGACATTTTTCCAGGGGCAAAACTCAAACTA
This sequence comes from Triticum aestivum, assembly GCF_018294505.1. Taxonomy (NCBI): domain Eukaryota; kingdom Viridiplantae; phylum Streptophyta; class Magnoliopsida; order Poales; family Poaceae; genus Triticum; species Triticum aestivum. The sequence goes on from NC_057802.1 coordinate 432,114,633, forward strand.
AGAAAAACATTTTCTGGAAATCCCAAATAAAATTCAAATTTGAATTCAAACTTTTTGGCAATATTTTTCTTCTGACATTTTTGGAGTGTCATGTTTACTCCTCTCATACTTTTGCTCCAGTATTTGTCAGGCATTGTTTGAAATAAATTCAACTGCCAATTTGAATCCAAATTCCAACAAACTCAAAAGCCTCTGAAATAATTCAAATGTCACTCAATTCAAACAATATGCATAGATGCTTAGCTATAATTGTAGAACATTCCAAATGGAAAATTTGGGATGTTAAAAACCTACCCACCTTAAGATGAATCTCGCCCTCGAGATTCGGTGCGGGTGGTCTCGGCGGAGGTCTTCTTCTCGCTCCCAGGTGGCTTCCTCCTCGGAATGATGACTCCACAGAACCTTGCAAAACTTGATGATCTTCCTGCGGGTGACTCTGTTCGCAGTCTCGAGAATTCGGACGGGTTTCTCCTCATAAGTCAGATCACTGTCAAGCGGTATGGCCTCTTGGGGCACTGTGTCTCTCAATGGAATATCGGCCATCTCGGCATGGCATTTCTTCAGCTGAGAAACATGGAAGACATCATGAACTCCTGACAATCCTTCTGGCAATTCCAGCTTGTATGCAACTTCTCCTCTGCGTTCGAGGATTATATAGGGGCCTATAAACCGGGGTGCTAACTTTACTTTAACACCGAACCTCTTGATTCCTTGAAGTGGGAACACACGGAGATATGCTCGGTCTCCAACTTTATACGTTATCTCCTTGCGTTTACTGTCGGCATAACTCTTCTATCTTGACTGGGCTATCTTGAGTCTATCTCGAATTAGCTTGACCTTCTCTTCGGAGTCTCTGATAAGATCGGGACCAAAAAGTTTTCGGTCTCCAACACCATCCCACAGCAATGGTGTTCTACACCTCCTTCCGTATAGACCTTCGAAAGGGGCCATCTTCAGACTGGTCTGATAGCTGTTGTTGTACGAGAACTCTGCGTATGGTAGATTGTCATCCCAGCTAGATCCATAGTCTAGCGCGCAAGCTCTCAATATTTATAGGAGGTTCATTAAGGACTTCTCAAAAATCTCTCGGCCTCTGACTAATCTCTTACAAAAAGATATACCTTTTGTCTTTGATGATGATTGTGTAGAAGCATTTGAAATACTAAAGGAAGCTTTGATTTCTACACCTATCGTTCAGCCACCTGATTGGAATTTACCCTTTGAAATTATGTGTGATGCTAGCGATTATGCTGTAGGTGCTGTTCTAGGGCAAAGAGTTGATAAGAAATTAAATGTTATTCAATATTCTAGTAAAACTCTAGACAATGCCCAGAGAAATTATGCTACTACTGAAAAAGAATTATTAGCAGTTGTATTTGCTTGTGATAAGTTCAGACCTTATATTGTTGATTCTAAAGTAACTATTCACACTGATCATGCTACTATTAAATATCTTATGTAAAAGAAAGATGCTAAACCTTGACTTATTAGATGGGTTCTCTTGCTTCAAGAATTTGATTTGCATATTATTGATAGAAAGGGAGCTGAGAACCCCGTTGCAGATAACTTGTCTAGGTTAGGGAATGTTCTTGATGATCCACTACCTATTGATGATAGCTTTCCTGATGAACAACTAAATGTCATAAATGCTTCTTGTACTGCTCCATGGCATGCTGATTATGCTAATTACATTGTTGCTAAATTTATACCACCTAGTTTCACATACCAGCAAAAGAAAAAGTTTTTGTATGATTTAAGACATTACTTCTGGGATGACCCACATCTTTATAAAGAAGGAGTAGATGGTGTTATTAGACGTTGTGTACCTGAGCATGAACAGGAACAGATCCTACGCAAGTGTCACTCCGAGGCTTACGGAGGGCACCACGCTGGAGATAGAACTGCATATAAGGTAATGCAATCTAGTTTTTATTGGCCTACTCTCTTCAAGGATGCTCGTAAGTTTGTCTTATCTTGTGATGAATGTCAAAGAATTGATAATATTAGTAGACGTCAAGAAATGCCTATGAATTATTCACTTGTTATTGAAACATTTGATGTTTGGGGCTTTGATTATATGGGACCGTTTCCTGCCTCTAATGGATATACAGATATTTTAGTTGTTGTTGATTACGTTACTAAGTGGGTAGAAGCTATTCCAACTAGTAGTGCTGATCATAACACCTCTATTAAGATGCTTAAAGAAGTTATTTTTCCGAGGTTTGGAGTCCCTAGATATTTAATGACTGATGGTGGTTCACATTTCATTCATGGTGCTTTTCGTAAAATGCTTGCTAAGTATGACGTTAATCATAGAATTGCATCTCCATATCACCCACAGTCTAGTGGTCAAGTAGAATTGAGTAATAGAGAACTCAAATTAATTTTGCAAAAGACTGTTAATGGATCTAGAAAGAATTGGTCCAAGAAACTTGATGATGCATTATGGGCCTATAGAACTGCATATAAAAATCCTATGGGTATGTCTCCGTATAAAATGGTTTATGGAAAAGCATGTCACTTACCTCTCGAACTATAACATAAGGCATATTGGGCTATTAAAGAACTCAATTATGATTTCAAACTTGCCGGTGAAAAGAGGCTATTTGACATTAGCTCACTTGATGAATGGAGAACCCAAGCCTATGAGAATGCCAAGTTGTTTAAAGAAAAAGTTAAAAGATGGCATGACAAAAGGATACAAAAGCGTGAGTTTAATGTAGGTGACTATGTGTTGCTATTCAACTCTCGTTTAAGATTTTTTGCAGGAAAACTTCTCTCTAAATGGGAAGGTCCTTACGCTATCGAGGAGGTCTATCGTTCCGGTGCCATAAAAATCAACAACTTCGAAGGCACAAATCCGAAGGTGGTGAACGTTCAAAGAATCAAACATTATATCTCTCGTAATCCCATAAATGTTGAAACTAATATTATTGAAACCGTAACCCCGGAGGAATACATAAGGCACACTTTCCAGAACGTTTTAGACTCCAAAGAGGAATAGGTACGTGGTACGGTAAGTAAACCGACTCCAAAACAGTTCTAATGGCAATTTTTCTCCATTTTGGAACATTTAGAAAAATAGAAAAATAAGAAGCAGTCCGGGAAGGACACGAGGCTTCCACGAGGGTGGGAGGCGCGCCCTACCCCCCTGGGCGCACCCCCCTGCCTCATGGGCATCTCGTGTACTCTCCAGAATCCATTTTCTTGCATGATACGTATTTTGGTCGGTAAAAATTCATTATATAGTCTCCCGAAGGTTTTGACTCTTGTATCATGCAAATATCCTCTGTTCTTGTTTCGAGCTGTTTTCTGTCAGAGTCGTGAAGGCCAGGCATCATGTCGTCCCCCTCCTCCAACAATCAGGGCAACGATGCTTGGCTGATGAAGATAGAGCTGAAGGGAGAAGAACCCGAGGAGATCAACAAGGATGATGGGATCAAGAAGACTATGGAAGATCAAGCTCCGACAGCAGAAGAAGAAGACACCCTTCCACATCTCTTTACCCCAACTGAGATTGAAGCTTTCAAGATGATTGTGTAAGCTCATATGCAAAACAAGTACCTCACACATGAAAATATTTTGTTGAGGGACCATATCGTCGCAATCAAAGGGCATTGTCCGCAAGTTGGAGGATCTCTTACGCTCGATGTGCGACTATCCGTCATCACCATCATCCTCTTCACCAGCAAAGGAGACATAATCACATGGGTATAGGCACTCCCCTTGACAACTGCCAAGCTTGGGGGGAGGTGCCCCGGTATCGTATCACCATCACACTCCTATCTTTACCGTTTTTCTTAGTTCGATCCATTTGGTAATATCTTGATCTAGTAGAATAAAGTTTTACTATGATTTAGTTTTGAGTTTTTGCTTTATCATCCTTCTATGTAATCGAGTCCGTCAGCTATATATATATAATAAAGATTAGTGTTGAGTCAAGGGCTTGATTATTTTGCCATGATCTTGAGGGAATAAAAGAAAAAGAAAGAATAAAAAGAAATGAAGAGATCATATTGATCTTATGAAGAGTAATCACTTCACATAGAGAGAGTATGATGTAAAATTTGTTGAGAGTTGACAAACATAGTTTTGTTCATCGTTCCAATTAATAGGAAGTAATAAACAAAGAGAGGTTTCACATATAAATATACTATCTTGGACATCTTTTATGATTGTGAGCACTCATTAAAATATGACATGCTAAAGAGTTGATGTTGGACAAGGAAGACAACGTAATGGGTTATGTTTTCTTATATCTGAAATAAAGTATATTGTCATGGATCATCCAACATGTTGGGCTTGCCTTTCTCCCTCATGCTAGCCAATTCTTTGCACCAAGTAGAGATACTACTTGTGCTTCCAGTTACCCTTAAAACCCAGTTTTGCCAGGAGAGTCCACCATATCTACCTATGGATTGAGTAAGATCCTTCAAGTAAGTTGTCATTGGTGCGAGCAATAAAAATTGCTCTCTAAATATGTATGACTTATTAGTGTGGGAGAAAATAAGCTTTATACGATCTTGTGATGTGGAAGAAATAAAAGCGACGGACTGCATAATAAAGGTCCATATCACAAGTGGCAATATAAAGTGACGTTCTTTCGCATTAAGATTTTGTGCATCCAACCATGCAAGCGCAAGACAACCTCTGCTTCCCTCTACGAAGGGCCTATCTTTTACTATTATCTTCTACTTTATGCAAGAGTCACGGTGATCTTCACCTTTCCTTTTTACCTTTTATCCTCTGGCAAGCACATTGTGTTGGAAAGATCCTGATATATATATCCAATTGGATGTAAGTTGGCATTAACTATTATTGTTGACATTACCCTTGAGGAAAAAGGTTGGGAGGCAAAACTATAAGCCCCTATCTTTCTCTGTGTCCGATTAAAACTCCGTAACCACAAGTATTGCGTGAGTGTTAGCAATTGTGAAAGACTAAATGATAGTTGAGTATGTGGACTTGCTGAAAAGCTCTTATATTGACTCTTTCTGATGTTATGATAAATTGCAATTGTCTCAATGGCTGAGATTACAGTTTGTTAGTTCTCAATGAAGTTTCTGATTCATACTTGACATTGTGGATAGATTGTTACTTGAGCATAAGAAATCATATGACAATATTTATATATGCTCCTGTTATAAGAATGATCATGATGCCCTCATGTCCGTATTTTATTTTATCGACACCTCTATCTCTAAACATGTGGACATATTTATCGTTATTGGCTTCCGCTTGAGGACAAGCAAGGTCTAAGCTTGGGGGAGTTGATACGTCCATTTTGCATCATGCTTTTATATCAATAATTATTGCATTATGGGCTGTTATTACACATTATGTCACAATACTTATGCCTATTCTCTCTTATTTTGCAAGGGTTTACACGAAGAGGGAGAACGCCGGCAGCTGGAATTCTGGGCTGGAAAAGGAGCAAATATTGGAGACCTATTCTGCACAACTCCAAAAGTCCTGAAACTCCACGGAAGTTATTTTTGGAAATAATAAAAAACACTGAGCGAAGAAAATAGCAGAGGGGGCCCACACCCTGGCCACGAGGGTGGGGGCGCGCCCTACCCCCCTGGGCGCGTCCCCCTACCTCGTGGGCCCCCTGGTGGCCCTCCGGTGCCCATCTTCTACTATATGAAGTCCTTCGTCCGAGAAAAAATCATAAGCAAGCTTTCGGGATGAGACTCCGCCGCCACGAGGCGGAACTTTGGGGGAACCAATCTAGGGCTTCGGCGGAGCTGTTCTGCCGGGGAAACTTCCCTCCGGGAGGGGGAAATCATCGCCATCGTCATAACCAACGGTCCTCTCATGGGAGGGGTCCATCTTCATCAACATCTTCACCAGCACCATCTCCTCTCAAACCCTAGTTCATCTCTTGTATCTAATTCTTGTCTCTAAGTCTGTGATTGGTACCTGTAGGTTACTAGTAGTGTTGATTACTCTTTGTAGTTGATGCTAGTTGGTTTATTTGGTGGAAGATCATATGTTCAGATCCATTATGAATATTAATACCCCTCTGATTATGAACATGAATATGCTTTCTGAGTAGTTACGTTTGTTCCTGAGGACATGGGAGAAGTCTTGCTATTAGTAGTCATGTGAATTTGGTATTCGTCCGATATTTTGATGAGATGTATGTTGTCTCTCCTCTAGTGGTGTTATGTGAACGTCGACTACATGACACTTCACCATTGATTCGGCCTAGAGCGCATTGGGAAGTAATAAGTAGATGATGGGTTGCTAGAGTGACAGAAGCTTAAACCCTAGTTTATGCGTTGCTTCGTAAGGGGCTGATTTGGATCCATATGTTTCATGCTATGGTTAGGTTTACCTTAATACTTCTTTTGTAGTTGCGGATGCTTGCAATAGGAGTTAATCATAAGTGGGATGCTTGTCCAAGTAAGGACAGCACCCAAGCACCGGTCCACCCACATATCAAATTATCAAAGTACCGAACGCGAATCATATGAACGTGATGAAAACTAGCATGACGATAATTCCCATGTGTCCTCAGGAGCGCTTTTCTCTATATAAGAGTTTGTCCAGGCTTGTCCTTTGATACAAAAAGGATTGGGCCATCTTGCTGCACTTTATTTACATTTGTTACTTGCTACCCGTTGCAATTTACCTTATCATAAAACTATCTGTTACCTATAATTTCAGTGCTTGCAGAGAATACCTTACTGAAAACCGCTTGTCATTTCCTTCTGCTCCTCGTTGGGTTCGACACTCTTACTTATCAAAAAGGCTACGATAGATCCCCTACACTTGTGGGTCATCAAGAAGTATCACACACCCAACTGGGACGCCACGCGCACTACACTACGCCGGGGACTGGGCCGCCGCCGCAGTGTAGCCTCCCAGCTGGAGCTGTCCTCTGATGATGGCGGAGTGGCTAAGCAACGACGACGGACCGGTGCCATTGGCGATTGTGGGAGAAGGAGACGAGATAAGCTACAGGGGGGAGGGGAAAATGCGACGCAGTACTCGCCGACCGTGAGGGTTTATATAGTAGGCCGGTAAGCATTGGGATTTTGGGGGATTTCACCGAGTCGGGCGGGAAGCTTGTGCGGGAACCTGCGAGGTTGCGCGGGAACGGGCTCACCGACGATTCACTGGCTCCACCGTTTGGCCAAAAAAACAACCCCGCGCGGTGCACAAGCTTGCGTTGTAAGCCGTCTGCGCCAGCGGGGTGACAAGACGTGCGAGAGGAGGACGAAAGGCCACGTACACAAACGGTTAATAAAAAATATTTGTGAGTAATTACCTACTATACCCCCGTCCTGGTTTATAAGTATGATTTAACTAATAAAATATGAATGCATGTCGCCAAAGATTACATAGTTTTATTCGTATTTGAACATAGTTTCCAATTATATAATTTTTATAACATGCATTAACATTCTGTTGGTTAAATTTGAGGACAAAGTATGGCACAGAATATAAAGGGGACTATAGACTAGACGGAGGTAGTAGCACACAGCCGCTCTCTACGTAGCGACGCAACTGTCGGCCGGCTTGTAGGCGACCATTTCCTGCGTGTTCAACTGCTCTATGCGTGTGGTTGCTTGCGGTCAAGGCGGCCACGGCGCGCTGTGCTCACGTCCCGCCGCGCACGGTCTGCCATCGTGCCTCCATGCGCACTGCCAGTGTTTGGGGCCGGCGCACGATCACGCACGTTCGTGTGCATGCGGTTGCGCCGGGCGCGGCACGATAATGTAGTTACCCGCTGCAAAAACTGCCATGCGGACGCGAAGAAAATCCAGGCCGCCCGGCCCCCATTTATTCCTGCGGCCATTTACCTTCATCCCTCGCGTCACAAGGCACAAATAAGCACACCCACGACGATACATACAGAGAGGACATCCAGCGGTTCCAATGGCGCTCCTCGTGGCTCCAATGGCGCTCCCAGCGGCCGACGACGACAATGGTGGGCAGTTCACCACGCATCACGTAGTGGACACCCACATGAGGGGGAAGGCCCTCTCGGTGGTGTACACGAACGATTCGGTCTCGGTGGAGAGCTCCATCCAAACTATGGAGCAGTTTCTTGCCGAGGACAAGTATCGAGTGGTCGGCTTCGACCTCGAGTACACCATCGGTCGTGCCGGGCACGATCAGAAGGTTGTCATCGCCCAGTTGTGTGTGCGACATGACGTCCTCGTCTACCACTACCACCTTGCCACAAGGCCTTGCGAGCATTTCTCCAGGTTTATCAACAGCTCCGACTACAGTTTCGCTATGGTGGACACCACCAACGATCTAAAAGCGCTCAAGGTTTCGGACTTGAAATGCCCGAATCTTGTCAACATCCAGCACCACTACAAGGTCTGGGGCAGCGACAAAAACAAACTGAACTCCCTGGTTGACCACGCCTCAGCCATCATCGAACCCTACTACATGAAGATGAAGAATGAGAGCAAGAAGGACAAGAACGCCTGGCACAGTGTTTGGCATGAGAGATGATACGTCCCCAACGTATCTATAATTTATGAAGTATTCATGCCAATATATTATCATTCTTGGATGTTTTACAATCATTTTATAGCAATTTTATTTCATTTTTTGGGACTAACCGATTGACCCAGTGCCAGTTGCTGTTTTTTGCTTGTTTTTTACATCGCAGGAAATCAATACCAAACGGAGTCCAAATGCAACGACACTCCACGATGATTTTTTATGGACCAGAAGACACCCGTTGGGCCAAAGCAGCACCTAGGGGGTGCCCCGAGGGGGCACAACCCACCAGGGCGCATCAGGCCCACCTGACGCGCCCAGGTGGGTTGTGCAAATCTTGGTGGCCTCCCGTACCCCTTCGGTCGTGGAATTGTCACGGCAGATGTCCTCGAGCTAGGACTTAGTCGTGGAGCCATCGCAGCTAGGAAGCTTGAAGGGGTTTAAACGGGACAAGGAACACAAGGGTTATACTGGTTCGGCCCCTTACGGTGAAGGTAAAGGCTACGTCCAGTTGAGGTGGTATTGATTAGGGTTTCGATGACCAGGGAGCTTAACTGCTATGCCTGGCTCTCGACGAGATCTTTCTTGTCCTTAAACCGCCGCCGGGTCGTCCCTTTATATAGAGAGGTTGACGCCCAGCAGCTCTCAGAGTCCCGGCCGGCTCATAAGAGTGTCCGGCTCGGACTCTCAACTATTCTTGCCTTACACTACAAGTTCTACCATAATAGCGGTTGTCACTACGGGCCTTAAGCCACATCCGGGTCTTAAGCCCATCTTTGGCCCGCCGTCTTCAAGCTTGGCGCCGGGCTTCAGGCGGTGACCATTATCAGTAACCCGGCCCCTCTGGGCGGGTGACTCTAAGGCTTACATCCTCAACATTAGGCCCCAGATTGATTTGAGCCGGATCACGTCAATCTTCAATCCATTCGACAGAAAATCTCCGGCTTACCATTGTGTGAAGGCTATAACCCGTCGTGACGTCATCTTCTGGATTCCGGGTAACCCGCCGTGACGTCATCTTCCATTAAGTCCATTTTTTACTCCACCATATCCGCAACGAATCTTATCTTTACTGCCATCCCGAAAATCGAGGCGTTTTTATGGTGAGATAACCGCGCCGTGGCCTCCTCGTTTCTCGCGCCCACTTATGAGCTTGCCCTTATAAGTAGTCCGGCCCGATGAGCCTCCAGCCACTCGTCTTCCTCCTCTCGCCACTGTTCTTCCGCTCGAGCTCCGTTGCCGCCACCACCGCGGGTCTTCTCGTCCTCACCGACTCCGGCCGCTGCATCAACCTGTTGTGTCCAGAGAAAACGGCGGCGACCCCCACGACTCACCTGCACCCATAAGCTCTCGCCACTCCATAGAGTAGATCCACATTAGGCTCCTGCTGTTCTTCCCGTGTGCTTCTCCGTTCCTCGCGAGTTCTCGGTAGATTTTATTTTTACCACCTTTCTTGATCTCTGACTGCATAGGACTGCTGCGGTAGTTGTTTCATGCCCGTTTCCAATGTTCATAGATCCTTTCTTACTGCATAAAGGCTCCGTTCAAGCTTATGAACTTCCTCTGCGTCAGTTTTAGGTCTAGAAACCTTTACTTTTAGTCGACCACTTTGATCCAAAATTTTCACTGTGATCTGTGAAACTTGTTTTCACCACACTTAGTAAAAAACTGCATCTGCTGAGCTATGGCGGCTTACATTTCCGGCTCAAAGAAGCCACGCGCCGTAAAACCTTCCGGCTCAAAAGAAACCACGCGCCGTGAAATTTTCCGGCTTATTTATGATAAAACTGTAGACAATTAAATTACTCTAAATACCTCCAGCGGCTTAGATAACCCGATGCACTTAGCTATATGTCATTGGGCCCCTCCATAAGCCGCCACTTTAAACATTGAACTGAAAATTTCCTCCGGCTTATAATTAAACCGGACATTTCCTTTTATCATAGGCTTCCGACTTTCACCATGCCTCCCAAAGCTCCCAAAGCACCCATCACGTGCAACTGGATGAGGTCCAACGTCACCGACGAGACCTTAGCGGACTTTGTGAAGACGGGTTACCTGCCCAAGAAGGACGTCATGTCCTATTGTGCCCCCGACCCATCCGAGGAGAGACCACAGCCAAGGGATGGGGAGGTGGTAATTTTTGCTGATCACATGAGCCGGGGCTTCGCACCGCCCGGCTCAAAGTTCTTTAGAGATGTGCTGAATTTCTTTGATCTGCGGCCACAAGACATATAGGACCCAATTCCGTGTCAAACATATGCAACTTCCAAGTATTCTGCGAAGTCTACCTTGGAGAAGAGCCCAGCCTTCTGCTCTTTAGAGAGCTATTCTATTTGAACCGCCAGAATGAATGTGCCAACGGACCGAGCCTGGAACTTGGCGGAATCTCCATTCAACGCCGGAGAGACTGCCTTTTTCCTTACGCCGAGCCGCCAAGCCACCCAAAGGACTGGAACCAGACGTGGTTCTACTGCCAGGACACTTTGCCGGCTGACGAGAGCCCGCTGCCCGGCTTTCGTCCCTCTCGTCTGGAACCAACTCACCCTCTGTCAGACAAGCTATCTCAGGCGGAGCGCCAACCTCTGATCCCCACCATCAACAAAATCAAGGCTCTCCTGGGAAATGGCCTCAATGGCATTGATCTGGTCCGGGTCTGGATCTCGTGGCGGGTGATCCCCTTGAGCCACCGCCCCGGCTTGATGTGTGATTACACGGGCTGGAAAGATGACCCCCTGCGACACAGCCGCAACGATCTTCCTGAAGACGTTCCTGAAGACATGACCAAGGCCCTCTTAAATGAGAGCTTGGCTGACTGCGGGAGGACCGGCTTAAGCCCCTTCTGCAAGACCAACCCGGCCCCAGCGGTAAGCCGCTGATCTGAACATCTTATTTTCTCCTTTAGATAATTTTCATCTGAACCTTAAGAAATCGTCATTGTATTTTTCAGGCTGATGATAAATTCTGGAAGGTCAAGTATGACCATGAGGCGGCCAAGAAGGCCAGGAAGGCTAAGAAAGCCGCCAAGAGAGCCGCTCCCCGCAAGAAGGGAAGCAGGCCTACTGCCTCAGAGCTGCTTCAACTGAGTGACAGCTCCGAGTCAGAGGTAACCCCTGAACCTGTAAGCTCTTGTTGTATTTCTTGTTTATTTCTGTCCACCTTATCAATACTGTTCATCAACAGGATGACACCGGAGCAAGTAACCCGGTGATTGTAGAGGTAATGACACTTTCCTCCGACTCGGAGCCCTTGCCAAGGCTGCAAGTCCGAAGAGTAACCCGGAAAGTAAGATTTTCACATCCTTTAGCTTATCAAGATCCTCAATTTCTTTTGAAGCAACAGATTCATGAGAGCCGGCGGCACACCCGGACCAACAAGGATGCTGATCTCTCCTCCGGTTTACCTGAGGCGTCAAGGAAGCGCCGGACCGAGGTTATATCCAACTTATATCCTTTTCATCCTTTGGCGGGTGTTATACGTCAACCGCTCAATTCTTCCGATTCAAATTATCAGGAAACTTCACCCTCCTCTGGCGACTCTATGCAATCGAACCTTCCGGCTTTCAAGACCGTACCCGGGTAATGATGATCCTCTCTTGTTGTGCTTATCTTTACTCATACTTTTTGTACTAACCTTGTGCCCTTTCAGTGCTCAAGCAAAGCTCAGTAAAAGAGCAAAGAAGAATAAGCCGGTCGAAGAGACGGTCTTGCCTGAGCCGGAGGTTTCAGTTCAAGAGCCGCCAGCTGCTTCTGCTCCTGACGCCACCATTCCAGCTGATGAGCCGGCCATGGAGACTTCCACCAACCCGTCTCCAGCCCGGCTCAGCCGGCCGATGACCCGGACGTGGTAATCACCCGGACGGAGTTTGTTGAGCCGGGGAGACCCACTGCGCTGGCTAAGTGCTCTGCGAAGGAGGAGTTGCTAGAGCGCCACCGGGCCAAGCTAGACGTCACCGACTACACCAACCTGAGCATTGGAGAGATCCTCTCCGGCTATGTCAATCAAGTGCATAGCAGCCGGGACTCGGAGAACGACATGGTGAAGCAGATACAGCAGAAGTCTGAGGTACCACTCTACAGCTTACTGCATAATCCTCTTTACCGTACTCTAGCCCCCAAGTCTACTACTTATGATAGAATGTGTTGTAGACTTAACTTCCGGCTTACTTCCATGAACCGGTAATTTGTAGATAGAGACTTTCAACATGCATTAGCCCCCAAGTGCCAAGTGTCTTTTCTTGGAAAGCGCTTGGGACTTTAAAATTGCATAGTAACTGTTCATATTATAACCCGGAAATTGTGCAGGCTGCTTGTAAGAAGCTTGAAGTTGACATCTTTGATCTGAAAACCCGCCTGAAGACGCAGGAAACTGAGACCCGGAAGGCCAACGCCAAATTTGTGTCCAGTATTGCTACTCAAGAGAAGCTAAAGAAGAACTTTGAAGCTGAACGGAAAACTTGGGCCGAAGAGAAGGCTACTCTGGTGAGCCGGGCCGAACAGGCGGAGAAGGCTCTGACGGAGAGAACCGCCGAACTCTCCGGCTTAAAGCGCCACGTGTCACAGATGGTCGCCGCAATCTTCGGTAAGTCATTCCACCGGCTTTCGTCAAGTTTATAATCTTTATCTCTTGTAACTCCCATCATTGCCAGCGGCTTATCTTACTCTGTTAAACAGGTCCCAGAAGTGCCAACCTCAACCAGAACATGCTGACCAAGCTGAAGGCCGTGTACACCCTGGTGGAGCAACTCTACACCGGGTCACAGCGTGCTTTGGCCGTGGTGGCCCTATCCAACGAGGTTCTGACTCACCTGGCGGAAGTTCTTCGCCGGCTTGCCGTTCTTCCTCAGCGTGTCCAAGAGCTGCGACGGGCCTCTGCAAGAGCCGGAGCCATAGCTGCTCTGAGCCGGGCCAAGGCTTTCCTTCCAGAGCTAGACCCGGCGGACATTGCACTTGGCTACCCCAGCTTGAAGGAAGACGGCACCCCTTTCGACCAAAAGGACTTTGCTGCCTGTGTGAAGATCGTGCGCCCGGTGACCACCCTGATTGGGAATGACACTGATCTGACCAAGTACCAGCCGGGCTACGATGCAGAGAATCAGAGGATCCCCACTCCGCGTTATGAAGCCATCAGCTTAGTCCCGCCGACTCGTAAGCACACTTTTGCCCCGAAATTGACCCGGCCGGGTTAATTGACGAGGAAGCTCAATTTGAAGCTCTGAGCGGCATTGACTGGAAATCGTCAACCTTCCAGGTCTTGGGAACAGCTGGAGGAGCGGAGAGGGATGAGCCGGAAGCTTCGACCCGGCAAGCATCTTGACTTCTCAGGCGGCTTTTTAAACAATGCTTCACCCTTTTGGACTCGGGGAATCTTGTAATAGAATAGGACCAACATTTTAACTTTGTCGTGCCATCGTGCACGTGCTGAATGCTTAATTCCATTGAAGTTGCTTCCTTATATTCCTCCGGGTCATAATTGGTCATTCATTTTCCTTAAGCTCAAATAGTTGTCTTTAACTATCCTGCATAGAAAAACAAATCGCAAGTCTCTAGGCGGCTTACCGCACTGAGAATCATAGTCTCATACATATAACCCGGAATATGAATCTAAGTCACGAAAGACTGGTCCTCAATTATGTACTTGATATAACCGTAACAACACACTTACAGGCTTTCAAGTACGCCTCCGGTTTACATAACCCGGATAACAAGGTTGGTACCTCAACTCCGGTTTACCAGCCTTGATAACGCCGATTGTGTTCGACTAGCACAGTGAATCAAAGTTAAGCTGGCAGAATAAGAACCACCGTGTACACTATTGATATCATCAGAAGAACTCGTTGTAAATCAGAAAATCAAAACTCAGGGGCTTCCGGTCGAATACGACCAGAGACCCGTCCCAAAGGGGTTAAGCTAAGATTCGAATGCGATCATATAGCCCCCAGTGGGTTTGGCGATGCCGATCAACAGGGTACCGACAGCTATGCTCTCTTTGGTTCGAATACGACCCATTTTTGAACAGGAAGCCCCCAAATTACCTTAGGAGTTGTTTAACGACGCTGATTCGAATACGATCCACGTCGGTTCCCAAAGGGGGTTGAGCTATGTTTCAAATATGATCAAATAAAATCTCCCCAATGAGCTCGGCACTTTGCCAATCAAATGGGTATCGACAGCTATGTTCTCTTTGGTTCGAATACGACCTATGTTTGAACAGGAAGCCCCCAAGTGACTTATATTGCGTACGGCTAGATTCGAATACGATCATAAGCCGGATCCACCTCCAAGTTACCATGTGATCTTGTAATGAAACAACACAGTTACCTTTTGGGGGAGAAAAAAGGACAGAGGTCCTGCTTTATTGCTTATCATAATATATACATGGCTATAGAAATATGTACATTATGAGAGCCGGTGGCTCAAGTGTAATAAGGCCGAAGCTGAGCTATGTTCCACGGCCGACGGGTCTCTTCCTCCGACTTACGTGAATCTTTATGCTCTCGAACGTCGATAAGGTAGTATGACCCATTGTGCAAGTTCTTGCTGACCACAAAGGGCCCTTCCCAAGGCGGGGATAACTTGTGCGCATCAGCTTGATCTTGGATGAGCCGGAGCACCAGATCACCTTCCTGGAAGACCCGGGACTTAACCCGGCGACTGTGATAACGGCGCAGGTCTTGTTGGTAAATCGCTGATCGAGCTGCTGCCACATCACGCTGTTCGTCCAACAAGTCAAGAGCATCTTGGCGCGCCTGTTCATTATCCGCCTCAACATAAGCCGCCACTCGTGGCGAGTCATGACGGATGTCACTGGGGAGGACTGCTTCCGCTCCGTAGACCATGAAGAAAGGCGTGTAACCCGTAGACCTGTTAGGGGTAGTATTGATGCTCCATAACACGGAGGGTAACTCCTCCACCCAACAACCCGGTGTCCGTTGCAAAGGGACTAAAAGCCGGGGCTTAATGCCTTTTAGAATCTCCTGATTAGCTCTCTCAGCTTGACCATTGGATTGAGGGTGAGCCACTGATGAAACATCGAGCCGAATATGGTCTCGTTGACAAAACTCCTCCATAGCACCCTTAGATAGATTGGTGTCGTTGTCAGTTATAATGCTATGTGGAAAGCCAAAACAAAATATCACCTTTTTCATGAACTGAACTGCCGTGGCTGCGTCACACTTGCTAACTGGCTCTGCTTCAACCCACTTTGTGAATTTGTCAACTGCCACCAAGAGGTGGGTCTTCTTATCCTTGGACCTTTTAAAAGGCCCAACCATATCAAGCCCCCAGACCGCAAACGGCCAAGTGATTGGTATCATCCTCAGCTCCTGAGCCGGCACATGAGCCCGTCGTGAGAACCTTTGGCAACCATCACATTTACTGACCAAGTCCTCCCCATCAGCATGAGCCGTCAGCCAATAAAAACCATGACGAAAAGCCTTGGCCACAAGGGATTTTGAGCCGGCATGATGGCCACAATCCCCTTCATGAATCTCACGCAAGATCTCTTGACCTTCCTCAGGGGAGACACAACGCTGGAACGCTCCTGTAACACTGCGGCGATGCAGCTCACCATTGATAACAACCATTGACTTAGACCGCCGGGTTATTTGTCTGGCCAAAGTTTCATCCTCAGGCAAATCTCCCCGGGTCATGTAAGCCAGATAGGGCACTGTCCAGTCCGGGATGATGTGGAGAGCCGCCACCAATTGTGCCTCCGGGTCAGGGAAAGCCAAGTCTTCCTCTGTAGGCAACTTGACAGAAGGGTTATGCAAAACGTCCAGGAAAGTATTAGGCGGCACTGGTTTTCGCTGAGAGCCCAGCCGGCTTAAAGCATCAGCAGCCTCGTTCTTCTTGCGGTCGATGTGCTCTACTTGGTAACCCTGAAAATGTCTAGCAATGGCATCAACTTCACGGCGATAAGCCGCCTGAGAGGGTCCTTGGAGTCCCACTTGCCTGATACTTGTTGAGCCACCAAGTCTGAGTCGCCGAAGCACCTTACCCGGCTCAAGCTCATCTCCTTAGCCATCCGAAGACCATGGAGCAAGGCCTCATACTCGGCCGCATTGTTAGTGCAAGGAAACATCAACCGTAGCACATAATGAAACTTGTCACCTTTAGGGGAAGCCAATACAACTCCAGCCCCCGAGCCCTCCAATTGCCTGGACCCATCGAAGTGAATAGTCCAATATGTATTATCCGGCTTTTCCTCGGGCACTTGTAGCTCTGTCCAATCGTTGATGAAATCCACTAAAGCTTGAGATTTAACAGCAGTGCGTGGTACGTATTTTAGACCATGAGGCCCGAGCTCTATAGCCCACTTAGCCACTCTCCCTGTAGCTTCTCTGTTTTGGATGATATCTCCAAGGGGAGCAGAACTAACCACAGTGATAGGGTGACCCTGGAAATAATGCTTAAGCTTCCGGCTTGCCATGAACACACCATAAACAAGCTTCTGCCAGTGTGGATACCGCTGTTTGGCCTCGATGAGCACTTCGCTGACATAATAAACCGGCCGCTGAACCGGATGCTCCTTACCCTCTTCCTTGCGCTCCACCACCATAGCCACACTAACGGCCCGTGTGTTAGCAGCTACATACAGTAATAAAGGCTCCTTGTCAACCGGAGCAGCAAGGACTGGGGGCTCTGCCAGCTGTCTCTTCAAATCCTCAAAAGCAGTATTAGCAGCATCATTCCAGACAAAGTCATCAGTTTTCTTCATCAACTGGTACAATGGCATGGCCTTCTCACCCAAACGGCTTATAAACCGGCTTAAAGCAGCAATACGACCCGCCAGGCGCTGGACGTTGTTTATACAGGCCGGCTTAGCCAGAGAGGTGATTGCCTTGATCTTCTCCGGGTTAGCTTCAATGCCTCTATTAGAAACCAAGAAACCCAAGAGCTTGCCTGCAGGAACACCAAAACCACACTTGGCCGGGTTAAGCATCATCTTGTAGACCCGGAGATTATCAAAGGTTTCCCTTAGATCATCTATCAAAGTTTCCTCCTCCCTGGACTTAACCACAATATCATCCACATAGGCATGAACATTGCGCCCAATCTGGTTATGAAGACAGTTCTGCACGCAACGCTGATAAGTTGCCTGTGCACTCTTGAGTCCAAAAGGGCATAGACACATAGCAGAAGGCTCCAAAGGGAGTGATGAACGCCGTCTTCTCCTGGTCCTTAACTGCCATTTTAATCTGATGGTATCCAGAATAAGCATCCAAGAAACTTAAGCGCTCGCAACCCGCCGTAGCATCAATGATTTGATCAATACGGGGAAGCGCAAAAGGATCAGCCGGACATGCCTTGTTCAAGTCCGTGTAGTCCACACACATCCGCCAGGTGCCATTCTTCTTGAGCACGAGCACCGGGTTAGCTAACCACTCTGGGTGAAAGACTTCAACAATAAACCCGGCCGCCAAGAGCCGGGCCACCTCTTCACCAATGGCTTTCCGCCTCTCTTCATTAAACCGCCGAAGGAATTGCCTGACCGGCTTAAATTTCGGATCAACATTGAGAGTGTGCTCAGCGAGTTCTCTAGGTACACCTGGCATGTCAGAAGGTTTCCATGCAAAAATGTCCCTATTCTCACGGATGAACTCGATGAGCGCGCTTTCCTATTTTGGATCCAGATTGGCACTGATGCTAAACTGCTGAGATGAATCACCTGGAACGAAATCAACAAGTTTAGTCTCATCAGCCGACTTAAATTTCATTGCCGGCTCATGCTCCGTAGTCGGCTTTTTCAGAGAGGTCATATCTGTTGGGTCAACATTGTCCTTGTAAAATTTCAACTCCTCTGTTGCACAAACAGATTCTGCATAAGCTGCATCGCCTTCCTCACACTCCAAGGCCACCTTCCGGCTGCCGTGAACCGTAATGGTCCCATTGTGACCCGGCATCTTGAGCTGTAAATACACGTAACACGGCCGAGCCATGAACTTGGCGTAAGCCGGCCGCCCAAATATGGCATGATACGGACTTCTTATCTTGACCACCTCAAAGGTCAATTTTTCCACCCTGTAGTTGTACTCGTCTCCAAAGGCCACTTCCAACTCGATCTTGCCAACTGGATAAGCCGACTTACCAGGCACCACACCATGGAAAATAGTGTTTGACTGGCTGAGGTTCTTATCAATCAACCCCATACGACGGAAAGTCTCATAATAGAGGATGTTGATACTGCTGCCTCCATCCATGAGCACCTTAGTGAACTTATATCCTCCCACCTGAGGAGCCACCACCAAGGCCAAGTGACCCGGATTATCAACCCGGGGAGGGTGATCCTCCCTACTCCACACAATAGGCTGCTCAGACCATCTTAAATAGCGTGGAACCGCCGGCTCAACCGCATTCACAGCCCTCTTATGAAGCTTCTGATCTCGCTTACACAGACTGGTGGTAAATACATGATACTGTCCACCGTTAAGCTGCTTTGGGTTGGTCTGATAGCCCCCCTGCTGCTGTTGATGACCCTGGCCAGACTGCTGATTAAAGCCCCCTTGACCGTTCTGAGGATTAGAATTTGAGCCACCGCCCGGGCCATGAAAACCGCCAGCGCCTGAGCCGCCGCCCGGGCCATGGTTGCCATTAAAGGCATTGGAATTCTTAAAGGCTTTCATGATTGCGCAATCCTTCCATAGATGAGTAGCTGGCTTCTCTCTAGAGCCATGCCTTGGACAGGGCTCATTCAACAGCTGCTCCAGCGTCGGGCCTGACCCGCCGGCTCGGGGAGGTGGCCTCCCCTTGCGTCGCTGGTTATTACCCTGTGAGCTGGCGTTGGCCACGAACTCTAGGCTGCCGTCGGCCTTACGCTTGCCACCTCCTTGGTTCCCCGGGTTATGCTGAGGACCCTTGCCATTGCCGTTCTTCTTTCCCTTCCCTGTCCTTTCATCATCTGAAGCGGGGTCCTTGGTACTATCAGAATCGGCGTACTTGACGAGAGCCGCCATCAGCGTACCCATATCATTGCAGTCGCGCTTAAGCCGCCCGAGTTTCATCTTCAGGGGCAGGAAACGACAATTCTGCTCCAACATTAAGACTGCAGAGCCGGCATCCATCTTATCAGATGAATGTATGATCTCTTTGACCCGGCGAACCCAATGTGTCGTAGACTCACCCTCCTGCTGCTTACAGTTAGTCAAATCTACAATTGACATAGACTGCCTGCAGGTGTCTTTGAAGTTTTGTATGAACCGGGCCTTCAGCTCAGCCCAAGACCTGATGGAATTCGACGGTAGCCCTTTCAACCAAGTGCGGGCAGTCCCATCCAACATCATGGTGAAGTACTTGGCCATCGCCGCTTCACTGACCTCCAGCAATTCCATGGCCATCTCATAACTCTCGATCCAGGCTCCAGGTTGTAAGTCAGCCGTGTAATTAGGCACCTTCCTAGGTCCTTTGAAGTCCTTGGGTAGACGTTCATTACGGAGAGCTGGCACTAAACAAGGGACACCTCCAGTCCTCGTAGGGATACCCACGTCGACGGAAGTCGTCGGATAAGCTGGGGGTGTCTGGTAAGCCGTCAACTGAGGCACCTGCTCCGCCTCTTGCCGCGCTCTGTCTTGGTCTGTTATGTGAAAGGCTCCGTTATGAGCCGGGCCATGGCCAGGGGGCGGGTCATGGCGTCGGACATTACTTGAGTCGGTCGCAGAGACCATGTGTCTGCTATAACTCGGGCTCCGGCCTGGACGAGGGGTTGAGTGGATCCTGTCCCGGCTGTAAGAATACGCCTCTTGCTGCGCCGGCGGTGTCTGAAGGAGTTCTCTGACCCGGCAGGTTTCGATAGCCGTTGGAGAGTCGCCGTCAATTGGGAGAGCCGCCAGCCGTGCTGCTGCGGCGACCATGTTCTCCAGCGGGTTAGCGTAATGACCCGGTGGTATTGGCACATACTGAGGTGGGGCAGGGTTCACCCGGGGAGGCCCCATCACTTGTGGCTGAACAGGGGTCCCAGATCCTGGCACTATGGCCCATGGCGGGTTACTAGACCCTGCACCTGGCGTGTTGAAGAGGTTTCGAGGATCGTAGACCGGAGGGAGTCGACATTGGGCCTTTTGATGCCTCCTTCTCATGACCTCATTGGACGCGTTCTGATCCATCGTTAGCCGGAAGGACTGCGCCTGAATCAACTGAGTCTGGGCATCGAGAGCCGCCCTCTCCGCAGCCATCCTGATCCCTTCCGCCGCCAGATCCTCCTTGGCTTTCACTAGATCTAACTTTAACTGTGCCACCTCCGCGTCATGCTGAGCTTGATCCGTCAGGTCAACCGTGGCGGTCAACAGAGCCGTCATCTTGTTCGTGAGATCCATCAGCACCTGAGCCGGCGAGGGCACCGGGTTTCCTGACCCAGCGGCAGGGTTCTGAACAGGCTGTGCACCGGCCATGAAGATTCCAACCCGGCTCAGCGGCTCAAACGGGTCCGGAATACTGTCACCATCGGAACAACCCCTAAGCCTGCCATCTTGAAGTTGATACAACGAATTTGACTCATCTGTGGACGAATCACCGTCAGAGCTGGTGGCCGTCTCACCACTAGATCCAGGTCCATCAGAGAGCCCTTCATGGACACATCCCACAAAAACATGCTTCAAGGCAGGTAGGGCCTGGGCGGGTCGTGCACGCTGAGCCGTCTCGATGAGACCGGCGCTGAGATCGGCTCAGGGCCCGGCTCACCAATCTTGCCAATGAAAACATGAATTCCGCCGAAGGGGACCCGGTACCCGTACTCAATTGAGCCGGCGTCGGGGCCCCAGTTTGCATCGTCGATGTAAAGATTGTCGCGACGACTCTTGGTCATCTGGCCCACAGCGTATCCCTTGAGCCCTTCAAAGCTGCCCTTCAAGAACTCAAATCCACCGTGCGCTGGCCCCATGGTGGGCGCCAACTATTGTGGAATTGTCACGGCAGATGTCCTCGAGCTAGGACTTAGTCGTGGAGCCATCGCAGCTAGGAAGCTTGAAGGGGTTTAAACGGGACAAGGAACACGAGGGTTATACTGGTTCGGCCCCTTACGGTGAAGGTAAAAGCCTACGTCCAGTTGAGGTGGTATTGATTAGGGTTTCGATGACCAGGGAGCTTAACTGCTATGCCTGGCTCTCGACGAGATCTTTCTTGTCCTTAAACCGCCGCCGGGTCGTCCCTTTATATAGAGAGGTTGACGCCCAACAGCTCTTAGAGTCCCGGCCGGCTCATAAGAGTGTCCGGCTCGGACTCTCAACTATTCTTGCCTTACACTACAAGTTCTACCATAATAGCGGTTGTCACTACGGGCCTTAAGCCACATCCGGGTCTTAAGCCCATCTTTGGCCCGCCGTCTTCAAGCTTGGCGCCGGGCTTCAGGCGGTGACCATTATGAGTAACCCGGCCCCTCTGGGCGGGTGACTCTAAGGCTTACATCCTCCACACCTTCTTTGCACTATAAATTCGCAAACATTCCGAAACCCATCGGGGTTAACCTAAACGAGAAGTTCCGCCGCTGCAAGGCCTCTGTATCCACGAGATCCAATCTAGACCCGTTCCGGCACCCAGCCAGAGGGGGAATCATCCCCGGTGGCCATCTTCATCATCCTGGTGGCCACCACGATGAGGAGGGAGTAGTCCACCCTCGGGGCTAAGGGTTTGTACCAGTAGCTATGTGTTTGATCTCTCTCTCTCTCTCTCTCATGATCTATATCATGGGCTTTGTTAATATATTCAAAGC
This sequence comes from Triticum aestivum, assembly GCF_018294505.1. NCBI lineage: Eukaryota > Viridiplantae > Streptophyta > Magnoliopsida > Poales > Poaceae > Triticum > Triticum aestivum. The sequence goes on from NC_057802.1 coordinate 432,136,800, forward strand.
ATATGATGTTTCTCCCGTCTATACTCTTGTTATGATGAATTGAATCTTTGCCCTTCAAAGTTTTGTCTTGTCGGATTGAATATTCAGAGATGAGAACACATGATATATGTCTTGCAATATGAATACTTGACGTGACAATGAGGTATCCTATTGATTCCCTTGATATGTGTTATGGCATTCAACTCGTGGATTCCCGCGGTGATATTGGGGTAATCTATGCATAGGGGTTGATGCACGTTTTTCTCTGACGGAAACTTTGGGATCTCTTTATAGTTCTTTGTGTGGATGGAATATTATGAATATGAATTTGCTTTGGTGTTATTCTAGTACGAACTCTAGGATAGATCGAACGGAAAAAATAGCTTTGTGTTATTTTAGTATGAACTCTTGAATAGATCGAACGGAGAGAATAGCTTTGAGGTGGTTTCGTGCTCTACAAGCAATTCCTATCTTTTGTCCTCCGCTAATAGGAACTCGGGAGTGATTCTTTACTGCACTTTTAGGGATTATCATATGATCCAACTATGTTAGCATTGTTGAGAGGTTGCACTAGCAAAAGTACGGACCCTAGGCCTCATTTTTAAGCATTGCAATACCGTTTTTGTGCCCGTTTACTATTTGCTACCTTGCTGTTTTTATTTATTCAGATTATAAAAATATATTTCTACCATCCATATTACACTTTTATCACCATCTCTTCGCGTAACTAGTGCACCTATACAATTTGCCATTGTATTGGGTGTGTTGGGGACACAAGAGATTTCTTGTATTTGGTTGCAGGGTTGTTCGAGAGAGACCATCTTCATCCTACGCCTCCCACGGATTGATAAACCTTAGGTCATCCACTTGAGGGAAAATTGCTACTGTCCTACAAAACTCAGCGCTTGGAGGCCCAACACGAGTCTACAAGAATAAATTTGCGTAGTAGACATCAAGCTCTTTTCTGGCGCCGTTGCCGGGGAGGTGAGTGCTTGAAGGTATATGTTTAGATCTAGTAATTGAATCTTTTAGTTTCTTGTTTATCACTAGTTTGGTCTATAAAAGAAAACTACATAAAAATGGAATTCAGGTTGCATCATATTATTGATCATCTTTATAATATCTTTCTTGAAAATGATGGTTCGGAAAATTGTGCTCAATTGTTAGAAGAAGAAGTCAATAAAATTCTTGGCACAAAATATTTGAATGATGAGCATGATTGCAATCTTGTTGGTATGAACTCTTTGAATATCCGTGATCCTAACGGTATGCAAAGTCATAAGCTTGGTGATGCTATGTTTAATGAACATGATATTTTTTGTCCCCCAAGTTTTGATGTGCAAATTTGTTATAATGATAGCATGCCTCCTATTTATGATGATTATATTGATGAAAGTGGATTTGGAGAGGTCATGACTTTATTTAATGATGAATCCACTATTTTGGAAGAGGTTGCAATTGATTATGACAACAAAGTTCCTATATATGATGATTATGATGATAACATGTATGCTATAAATAATAATGATAACCATGAAACTTGTCATCATGATTTTAATTTTCAATCACATGATAATTATTTTGTTGAGTTTGCTCCCACTACTATTGATGAGAAGAAACTTGCTTATGTGGAGAATAGCAAAATTTATATGCTTATGCATCATGAAAAGAATGCTTTATGTAATAATTATATTGTTGAATTCATTCATGATGCCTCTGAAAACTATAATGTGGGAGGAACATATGCTTGTAGAAATTGCAATAATATCAAGTTTCCTCTCTATGTGTTCAAAACCATGAAGTTGCGCTTGTTTTGCCTTCCTATGCTAGTTGATTCTTGTTCCCATAAGTTGTTTGCTCACAAAATCCCTATGCATAGGAATTGGGTTAGACTTAAATGTGCTAGTCATATGCTTCATGATGCTCTCTTTGTGTTTCAATTCTTATCTTTTATGTGAGCATCATTGAAATCATCATGCCTAGCTAAAAGGCATTAAAGAAAAGCGCTTGTTGGGAGACAACCCAACACTTTTACCTCCTGTTTTTATGTGTTAACATGATCAAGCTACTGTAGTGATCATGTTTTATAGATTTTGTTTCAATAAAGTGCCAAGTAAAGCCTTTGGGATCATGTTGGGTGATAGTTGAGTCGACCCTGCTGAAAAACAGAAACTTTTGCGCTCACGAAAATAAGTCTCATTTTTAACAGATGACTGATTCTGAGTTTATTATTTTTGAAGAAGTTTAATATAAAAATTTGTCACATGGTCCATTTTGTTTCATAATTTTTTTAGTAGCAGAAGTATGGTTTGAGTACAGATTACTACAGACTGTTCTGTTTTGACAGATTCTGTTTTCAATGCATAGTTTGCTTGTTTTCTAGTTTCTATGGCTTATATTGCTCAATATAAATTGTGGAAATGTTATGCTACAGTAGGCATTGTGTGGAAACAATTATGAATCTTGTCTTTGACAGCACCAAAGTGAAATGGTTTGCTCTTTATCATACTAACCTATCTCATGAAGTTTTGTTAAGTTTTGTGTGATTGAAGTTTTCAAGTTTTGGGTGAGATATCGATATGAGGAGAATAAGGAGTGACAAGAGCCTAAGCTTGGGGATTACCAAGGCACCCCCAAGGAAATATTCAAGGAAGATCCAAGCAACTAAGCTTGGGGATGCCCCGAAAGGCATCCACTCTTTCGTCTTCAACATTATCGGTAACCTCACTTGGAGCTATGTTTTCATTCGTCACATGATATGAGTTTTACTTGGAGAGTCGATTTATTTTGTTATGATTTGCTTGCTGTTATTTATAATAATGTTTTCCATCTTGTATTTCAATAAAAATTGCAATGATAGCCTTTGCCATGCTTATCTTGCAAGTATACATGTTGCTGTTTGAAAACAGAAAATTTATCGACGTTGCAAAAATTCCCTAGAAAAGTCAGAGTGTGATAAAGTGTTGAAACTTTTTGAAAATTAAGCTCTGATAAATTTTCTACAGTGTGGTAGAATTTCATATTGTTTGGAGTTGAATAAGTATTGATACCCTTGCATTCTTTACAGACTGTACTGTTTTGGCAGATTGTTGTTATGTTTGCATTGTCTGCATATGTTTGCCTGTTTAATGATTCTATTTGAGGATAAGAGTATTAAATATGCAGAGGCATTTAGTATGAAATGTTGAGTAATAATTTTAGTGATTTGCTACAGTAGAGAATGATAACGTTTTTTCATTGGTTTATACTAACTTATCTCACGAGTTCTTGTTGAGTTTTGTGTGGATGAAGCATTTGAGATTTAGGTAAACCGTGATATGAGAGGAATTAAGGAGACACAAAAGCTCAAGCTTGGGGATGCCCAAGGCACCCCAAGATAATATTTCAAGAAGTCTCAAGCATCTAAGGTTGGGGATGCCTCGGTAGGCATCCCACCTTTCTTCTTCAACAATTATCGGTTAGTACCGGTTGATCCTAAGTTTTTGCTTCTTCACATGATGTGTGCTATTCTTGAAATGTCATTTTATTTTATTTTGCTTGCTGTTTTAATAAAATACTTAGATCTGAAAGTTTTAAATAAGAGAGAGTCCTCACATAGCTATCTATTTACTTAACTACCCATTTGATCTTCCCTTATATCTTTTTGGAGTAGCTTGTCATTTACTCTTGTGCTTCACTTATATCCTATGAGTAAATTGTTGATTAAATTGAATGTCATGAAGTTGAAATCATATCATGCCTAGTGGTAGCTTCACATTTGGGTTTAGAAAGTGAAATCTTTTGAGGCTTGACAATCACAATATTGGTCATACAAGCAATTCACGAATAATTAGTATAAGGAAGAGAACTTTCACATGCAAATACACAATTTTGGAAATATTTTGTGATTGTGAGCCCCCATCAAAATATTATATGCCAAAATTGATGATGTTGGACAAGGAAGACAACGTAATGATTTATGTTTTCTCATCTTCACATAGACGTCATATTGTCATAGATCCTTTAACATGTGGTGCTTGCCCCCCATCTTTGCTAGCCAAAAATTCCGCACCAAGTAGAGATAATACTTGTGCATCCAAAAACCCTTAAACCCAAATCTTATTTTCAAGAGTCCACCATACCTACCTATATGCAGTATTTCCGTGTTGTTCTAAGCAAATTTGTATGTGCCATCTCTAATTTTCAAAAATAATTTTCTCTTTTGTGTGCTCGTACCGCTCGCGAGGCGGTGAGGGGTGGCCAATATTTTCCATCCTAGATGTGTTATTCTCATGATGAGTGTTTATTCACTTGTCATTGCACTAGAGTAAGGCAAAGGTTTTAGGGATGCCCAGTCCCGAAATGAAAATGAATTTACTTTATGTTGTCAAATAATAAATTCCTTGGAACGTGTTGGTATGGAGGGCACCCGTGGATACGGCTAGCCATAGAAAGTGAAAGTATGGTGGAAAAAGGAATAAACTTTATTTTCTGTTTGGGAACCGCCTATGATATATCTAGCATGGAAAGTGTTGGGAGCTCTAAGTCGTTTTTGTTGGTGGGAAAAGTATACCTCTCAAAATGTTTTATCTCTCAATTCTCGCTTTGAGCTCTGGCACCTCTACAAATCCCTACTTCCCTATGCGAAGGGCCTATCTTTTACTTTTATGTATTTACTTTCATGCAAGAGTCAAAGTTATTCTCTCTATTCCTTTTTTTTCTATTTTGGCAAGCATCATGTGGTGAGGAAAGATCTTGGCTCATATGTCCGGTTGAATATGGGTAGCATGAGTTATTATTGTTGACATCACCCTTGAGGTGAATACGTTGGGAGGAAAAACAATAAGCCCCTATCTTTCTATGTGTCCGGTTGAAACGTTTTGCTCATGTGTATGCGGTGAGTGTTAGCAATCATGGAAGACTATATGATGGTTGAGTATGTGGAGCTCTTACTTAGACTCCGTTGAATAAGTTGAATTGCAATTGCCTGGTGACTAAGAACATAGGTTGTTGGGTCTCAAGAGAGTTCATTGTTTAAACATTAACATGTGAACTGGTTGCCGCTATAACATGAGAAATTTTATGAGAAAGAAATGTTGTTATGATGCTAGGAAAAGTGATTGAAATTATCATTGATCAAACTTATGCACTTTGCTAGCATTCACACTTCATAAATTATTTCTTTCATCATTTACCTACTCGAGGATGAGTAGGAATTAAGCTTGGGGATGCTGATACGTCTCCAACATATCTATAATTTATGAAGTATTCATGCCAATATATTATCATTCTTGGATGTTTTACAATCATTTTATAGCAACTTTATATCATTTTTTGGGACTAACCTATTGACCCAGTGCCTAGTGCCAGTTGTTGTTTTTTCTTGTTTTTTATATCGCAGGAAATCAATACCAAAAAGAGTCCAAATGCAATGAAACTCCACGGTGATTTTTTAAGGACCATAAGACACCCATTGGGTCAGAGCAGCACCTAGGGGGTGCCCCGAGGGGGGCACAACCCACCAGGGTGCGCCAGGCCCACCTGGCACGCCCAGGTGGGTTGTGCCCACCTCGGTGGCCTCCCGTACCCCTTCTTTGCACTATAAATTTCCAAATATTCCGAAACCATCGTGGTTAACCTAGACGAGAAGTTTCGCCACCGCAAGGCCTCTGTATCCACGAGATCCAATCTAGACCCCGTTCCGGCACCCTGTCGGAGGGTGGAATCATCTCCGGTGGCCATCTTCATCATCCCGGCGGCCACCGTGATGAGGAGGAAGTAGTTCACCCTTCGGGCTGAGGGTTTGTACTAGTTGCTATGTGTTTGATCTCTCCCTCTCTCTCTCTCTCTCTCTCTCTCTCGTGATCTATATGATGGGCTTTGTTAATATAGTCGGATCATACGATGTTTCTCCCCTCTATACTCTTGTTATGATGAATTGAATCTTTGCCCTTCAAAGTTTTGTCTTGTCGGAATGAATATTCAGAGATGAGAACACATGATATATGACTTGCAATATGAATACTTGAGGTGACAATGAGGTATCCTATTGATTCCCTTGATATGTGTTATGGCATTCAACTCGCGGATTCCCGCAGTGATATTGGGGTAATCGATGCATAGGGGTTGATGCACGTTTTTTCTGACGGAAACTTTGGGGTCACTTTATAGTTCTTTGTGTGGATGGAGTATTATGAATATGAATTTGCTTTGGTGTTATTCTAGTACGAACTCTAGGATAGATCGAACGAAAAAAATAGCTTTGTGTTATTTTAGTACGAACTCTTGAATAGATCGAACGGAGAGAATAGCTTTGAGGTGGTTTCGTGCTCTACAAGCAATTCCTATCTTTTGTCCTCCGCTAATAGGAACTCGGGAGTGATTCTTTACTGCACTTTGAGGGATAATCATATGATCCAACTATGTTAGCATTGTTGAGAGGTTGCACTAGCGAAAGTACGGACCCTAGGCCTCATTTTTAAGCATGGCAATACCGTTTTTGTGCCCGTTTACTATTTGCTACCTCGGTGTTTTTATTTATTCAGATTATAAAAATATATTTCTACCATCCATATTACACTTCTATCACCATCTCTTCGCCGAACTAGTGCACCTATACACTTTGCCATTGTATTGGGTGTGTTGGGGACACAAGAGATTTGTTGTATCTGGTTGCAGGGTTGTTCGAGAGAGACCATCTTCATCCTACGCCTCCCACGGATTGATAAACCTTAGGTTATCCACTTGAGGGAAAATTGCTACTGTCCTACAAAACTCAGCGCTTGGAGGCCCAAAACGAGTCTACAAGAATAAAGTTGCGTAGTAGACATCAAGAGACTGGATGAACAACATGTCAAGTACGCGGCCATGGACGTGTACACAAGCTACGAGATGTACAGGTCGATTGTTGACATGAGGAAGTGTCTTCTTCCTGCCCCAGACGAGGGATCGAGGCACAGAGCAGTGGCGGGAGCGTCACAAGAAGTAGATGACTAGACGATCGTTTCTCCTACTTTAGAATGCGTGCAATTGTTTATTGAGGTGTGTGCGAATGATTTGTATAGTAACTTATCTAATTGGATGTTTATTTCAGTTATATATATACACTTGTTATTCTTCTGTAGACAAAGCAAATCACATGGCTTATTAGCAGCAATCGTCTGTGTTATTATTGGTCTTCGCACACATTTCTGATTACAGACCTGTTTGCCGTGTATCACACACATCTTGTTCAGTTGAACCGTTTCCATTGTGTTGCCTAGTGAACCGTATGTTGTATATCGCACACACCTTCATCTGGCTGTCCATTTCTTTTGTTCCTCCTCATCCCAAATAGTTAATTGAATTGAACCGTTATGCCCTGCATCGCACACGCAACTAAAATCCGAACCGTGTTTGATGCATCCGTCATCGCAAACGTTTTGCACCTTTTTTGACGGGTTTTTTACACCACCGTTTGTGATTATGGCATCGCACACAGTTTCGTCGAAGGGTCTCTGATCGTGGTGTCGCATTAGGACCATCCTACAGTAGTGATCAAGTCCACTTCCCATCCGGTCACCCATCTCATGACTACTCCAGCCTCTGCACAGTTAACTTGGGAGTTCTGTTAGATGAGCTATCGGTAGGGAAGTTGGTCCTTGCTGATATAGGATGCCTCTTTGTACCATTTATGGCGTACCTGGATGATCGCCTGGTGCCACCCAATAGCCAATGCCACGTCCCCTGCGAATGTAGAAGCTTACTTCCCTCGTCTAGCTGGTTCGCGCGTTTTCCCCTATTTTTTGCCGCCTGCCCACCTATAGAACCGCCTCGCGCTGGCCAATTCCTCACCAAACACCTAGGGAGGCGGTTGAACCAAACAAGTATAACTTGTTTCTAGTGGGTACATTGACGTGGCATGCTCTCGCCCCTCCCATGCCATGGAGGCCAAGGACCAGAGGGGAAACCCTTCTCCCATCTAGGGAGGAGGTCAAGGAAGAAGAAGAAGAAGAAGGGGCCCCCTCTCCCCTTCTCTTCCGGTGGCGCCGGAACGCTGCCGTGGCCATCATCATCATCACCGCGATCTTCACCAACACTTCCGCCATCTTCACCAACATCTACATCACCTTCCCCCCTCTATCTATAGCGGTCCACTCTCCCGCAACCCTCTGTACCCTCTACTTGAACATGGTGCTTTATGCTTCATATTATTATCCAATGATGTGTTGCCATCCTATGAAGTCTGAGTAGATTTTCGTTGTCCTATCAGTGGTTGATGAATTGCTATGATTGATTTAATTGCTTGTGGTTATGTTGATGTCCTCTGGTGCCCATCATATGAGCGCGCGCGTGGATCACGTCATAGGGTTAGTTGTATGTTAATAGGACTATGTATTGGAGGGCAAGAGTGACAGAAGCTTCAACCTAGCATAGAAAATCATGCATACGGGATTGAAGGGGGACCAATATAACTTAGTGCTATGGTTGGGTTTTACCTTAATGAACGTTAGTAGTTGCGGATGCTTGCTAATAGTTCCAATCATAAGTGCATAGAATTCCAAGTCAGGGATGACATGCTAGCAGTGGCCTCTCCCACATAAAACTTCCTATCGGTCTATTAAAGTAGTCAATTGCTTAGGGACAATTTTGCAATTCCTACCACCACTTTTCCACGCTCGCTATATTTACCTTATTGTGTCTTTATCTAAACAGCCCCTACTTTTTATATACATGCTCTTTATTATTCTTGCAAACCTACCCAAAAACACCTACAAAGTACTTCTAGTTTCATACTTGTTCTAGGTAAAGCGAACGTTAAGCGTGCGTAGAGTTGCAAAGGGAATATTTGTTCTACCTTTAGCTCCTCGTTGGGTTCAACACTCTTACTTATCGAAAGAGGCTACAATTGATCCCCTATAATTGTGGGTTATCAATGATTTTCGTAAGGTGACTTACACACCTAGACGGAGGGAGTAGTACTTACTGTGGGAAAGGTGAAGTGATGGTTGGTTCGCCCAAGCAACTTATTACTCTGGGAATATGGGAGTACCAGCGGATTCAACAAACAGAGAAATGATGGTTGCTTCGTCCGAGCAACTTACTGTGGCGAAGGTGGGGCTCTGTGATTTGACTGCTCACTAGTCATCACTACTGCGGCGCAACGACCAAGGTGAATCTTTCCTGCAGTTGTGCACTCAATATTGCTGCATGGCAGGTGGATCCGGATGAAGGATGTCCCACATGTCGGCGAAACGAAGTTGAATTGTTTCTGGCATTGCTATCAATCCTTCAGGATTTGCTTATATGTACGCATAATTTTAATGAAATTGTACTGTGATGCTATGAAGGTTTCAACTTTGGTTCCCGCTGGAAAAAAAGGTTTCAACTTAGGATTCATGTGTCCTCTTGCCTCAAGATTATCTCCTTACAACTTTCCATCAAATACAAATGAAACTACCATGGCTGCTAATGCATCTCAATGGTTCGCAGATCAGCGCCAATATTCACATCACAACTGAAGACAAAGTTGTGAGAAGGTGTACAAATAAAGAAAAATATATAATTGATCGATGTTGTTCGTAGGCATGTCTCCATTTCCTGGGCACAGTGTTCATTGGTTGGCAGCTAGTTTCACCCAGCTCTGTAGCCAAAAAAGAGGTGTATGGAGGACATCACAATCTGATCATTTTGTGCAGCTCACTAAAATCGGGCTGACCATCCCTGTTTGCAAAGATATCCACTCAGTGCGATTACAATAATAGTGGAACACTACTAGGAAAAGGCCTACTAATGGCGCACCTAATTTGGCCATTAATGGCACATTGGTGTTGCGCCATTAGTGCCACGCCATTAGTATATTTTACTAATGGCGCACCACTGGTGCGCCATTAGTATCTGGTATACTAATGGCGCACCACTGGTGCGCCATTAGTATATGCCATGGTGCGCCATTAGTATAGGCCACTGGTGCGCCATTAGTATAGGCCACGGTGCGCCATTAGTATTTTTGAATTTTGAAGGCGGGAAAATAGTAGTGGTGCACCGTCTAACCCCCACCGTGCGCCATTGCTATTTTTGAATTTTGAATTTGGATCTGGATCGCGATTTTTTTGCCCATTTGTTGCTCGTTCTTTTGGCTCGTTTTTTTGCACGATATTATTTCAAATTTTGTTCCTGTTTTTGGATCTTGTACGTTCTTTTGCCGTGTTCTTTTGCCGGAGAGGAGTTCGCCGGAGAGGAGGAGGAGGAGGTCGCCGGAGAGGTGCTCGCCTACATCGCCGGAGAGGAGGAGGAGGTCGTCGGAGAGGAGTTCACCGGAGCATCGGAGAGGAGGAAGGAGAAACCATGAGGGGAGTTCACCGAAGAGGAGGGAGGAGGAGCTCACCGAAGAGGAGGGAGGAGGAGCTCACCGAAGAGGAGGGAGGAGGAGCTCACCGGAGAGGAGGGAGTAGGAGCTCACCGGAGAGGAGGGAGGAGGAGCTCACCGGAGAGGAGGGAGGAGGAGCTCACCGGAGAGGAGGGAGGAGGAGCTCACCGGAGAGGAGGGAGGAGGAGCTCACCGGAGAGGAGGGAGAAGGAGATGAAGTGGAGGAGAGGTGGAGTGGAGGAGAAGAATGAAGAGGTAAGGAGGAGAGGACACGCCCAGCCATATATACGGCATAGTAATGGCGCACCGTGGGCAGGTGCGCCATTACTATTTTTTTTGATTTATTTTGAATTTTGAAGGCGGGAAGATACTAATGGCGCACCATGGGAAGGTGCGCCATTAGTAACTTTTTTTTTTATTTTTTTTATTTATTTTGAATTTTGAAGGCGGGAAGATACTAATGGCGCACCATGGGCAGGTGCGCCATTAGTAACTTTTTTTTATTTTTTTAATTTATTTTGAATTTTGAAGGCGGGAAGATAGTAATGGCGCACCATGGGCAGGTGCGCCATTAGTAAGTTTGATTTTTTTTTGAATTTTTTTGCCTCTCCAGATCTTAAAAGCCCCGTATCTTTTTTTCGGTTAGGTTTTTGAGGATTTTGAAAATGTTTAACGGGGTTCCCCCAGTTAAATTCGGATGTAACTTTTCGAGTAGATGATTTTTCATATAAAAAACTTTTTCATCCGAGTTCGTATGCAAAAGTTATGCCCATTTTAAGAAATTCCAGAGAGATTTTGCAAATAAAGTCCAAATTCATATTTGTTAATTTTCCCAACAACTAGACCACATATCACATGGGAAACTTGTTTTATTTTATTTTTTTGACATTTCCATCATTTTCTTTTATTTTTTTAAAACTGAAAAGGCGGTCCACGGGGGAGGGGGGGTGCATTCGGTGGAATGGGCCAAGTTACTAATGGCGCACCGTGGGGGTGGTGCGCCATTAGTAGTTCAACTAGTAATGGCGCACCGTGGGTGTGGTGCACCATTAGTAGTTGAACTAGTAATGGCGCACCGTCCCACGGTGCGCCCTTAGTAGTTTAAAAAATAAAAATAAAAAAAATTTGAAAAAAAAAATTGAAACATAATTACTAATGGCGCATCGTGGGATGGTGCGCCATTACTAGTTGAACTACTAATGGCGCACCATCCCACGGTGCGCCATTAGTAGTTTTGAAAAAATTAAAAAAAATTACTAATGGCGCACCGTGGATGTGGTGCGCCATTAGTATTTTCACACTAATGGCGCACCAACACATGGTGCGCCATTAGTATATAGTAATGGCGCACCAACACATGGTGCGCCATTAGTATATAGTAATGGCGCACCACATGTCTGGTGCGCCATTAGTGGCCATATCATCTATAGCCCTTTTCCTAGTAGTGGAACTAGATGATGAAGCATGACACACACAAATAGAAGCCGATCACCTCTGTGATCTCTCTTTAGGACTAACTAATTGTTGGAGAAGATTAGGCACGGAGTTGGATAAGGAGGATAGAAAAACAAATATCCCTTTTTGCAGTCCCACGGAAATGTAAAAATGTTGCATGTGTGACATTTTGGCGGAACTGCACAAAACACTCTTAAGAAAAAAGTGATTTGTGCAGTTCACCAAAAGGTTGCAATAGCGACGAGGGGAAATGGATAGCCCAGTTTGCAAAAGGAGGTAGAAAGGAAACAATTACTGACCAATAACACGAGTTGAAGACACATACGCCGACAAAAAAGAAGCATATTCCATGTATAAGGGAAAGATGGCACCATGGTGGTTTATCAAAAATGGTTTAAGGACGAGATTGCAAGATGGAAAGTACGCCGGCCGAGATACATTTTAAGCAAACAACTAAAGAAGATCCACATGCAGCAACGTGGGAAGATGGGCAGTGGAGAAAGGCCGGAGGAAGCTGTACCTGAGGGTCATAGGGATGTTACTAGGAGGGCGCCGGTGGCCGGGATCTACCCATACTGCGGCAGCAAGCAAGTGGCGAAGGCCCTACCGTGCCGGAGCTTGGTCGGAGAGAACGACAGGTACCGCAGATCTGGACGTGCTGCCTCAACGCCATCGAATGGAGAAACGATGCACATCCTCCCTTTCCACCGACGGACGGGATGCGGCCGGATCACTGACCAACGGTGAGAGAGAGAGGCCACTGCTGCCTTGTGTGAGATGGTGTGACGAGAGACAAACCCCGGCAGGCAGGCTCCGTTGTATATAGTGGAGCGGATGATTCCATTTCCCCAAGACAATCGTTTTATATTCTATACGGGCCATTGAGGAATATAACTTTATTTTAATACTAATGCGTCAAGTCGACCTTTGTTCCGTCTAAGCGTGGTACACGACCCTCCTTCAAGTAAACAACCGCTACACGCGTCAAATTATCATGTGGGCTGCCTTTTCGTACAGAAACGAACTCCACCGTGTACCCGCACGGGTGTGGCCGGGAACGAGACGTGAGTACGTGCGTCCTGCATGCACCTCTTCTTTAGGTGCAGGTACGTACGTGGGTGGGTGTGAGAGAGATGGTTTGTGCGAAACAGAGGCAATGTGTCGATGATATCTCAAACAAAAAAATGTAACATATGCAATGTGTGTGAAACAGAGTCATGGATATATCATATATAGAGGGAGCGATCCACGAGAAGAGAGTGGAGGGATCATCGGCGTGAGATATCGATAGAATCGAAAACAGGGGTGAAGTGTCTGGCTGCACAATCGATAAATAATGCCATCGAATTTGTGTTTGCCCACGTCAAAGATACAGGGCGGCTGGCCTACTGGAATTTGAGAGGGCAGAGGTGCAGTTTTTCTCGATGGCATGGATACCTACCTACAACGTTCGACTATCGGTGTGTGTGGCGGGGGGAGGGGGCAGAGACCTAACTAAAGAGAGGTACATCGACTAGTATATGTGTGGAGAAGGAAGAGACCTAGCTATGTGTTGAGGGAGATCAATCGGCATCCATGCATATGTGTAGTAGAGGAATAAGGTTGGGAGAAAGACAAAGGTAGAGTGTCAGAGGGTTGGTGGTGGAGTGGCTTCTCACAAATGGTGGGAGAGGCCTGCTAGACAAACGGAGGGTACGAGTTCAATATCAATAAGAGAGGGCCGGGGATGTCTGTCTGTCTATGCACGTGCGTGTGAGAGACGGGTCGGGAGGTATGCAAGGATGATGAGGGGAGATGATATGGTTGTGGTAAGCATACGTAACTACATAGGAAGATCAACCGTCGTGTGTCCGAGAAAGGGAGAGACATAACTAGTGAGGTAAGTCTATTGGTGCGTGGGGAAAAAGAATTATATTCGACCTAGCTATATGTAGGGAGATTGGTACGTATACATGCATGCATGTGTTAAAAGCAAATAAGGTCCGGAGAGACAGACAGGGGGAGAGGGGTGCGGCTAGGAGGTGGTGCGAGAGGCCTACTATGTCAAGGGGGAGGAGTGTGCGAGTATGAGATCGATGAAAAGAGGGGTGGGAGTGTGCACCTGCGTGGAACCGTATTGGACAAAGGGGGCATGGACGGTGAGAAGAGAAGAGGGGAAGTATGTGTTTGTGGTAGGCACACTTGGCTAGAGAGGTATATCGACCGGTGTATGCCGGAAAGAAGGAGTCGGGGGGCCTACACAGACCGCGGGTGAACGACCTAAAGAGAAATAACGAACATGCGCGATGGAGGGGACGCTGAGGGAGGGTGAGAGGGGGGCAGGCGTGTGCATGCACGATAGAAAGTTAGTACTAGCTAGCTACAAAGAGAAGAGGATCGTGAAGGTGTAAAAGACGAATAGAGATCATAATTCATTATAAAAAAGTGGATATGGATACTTGAAGAAGATATCATAATGTAGAACATTGATTATAATTTGGGCTAATGTGTGGCTTTTGCAGCTCAGGGCTAAATACTTGTCATAATGTAGGGGCGGGCACTATACTTTGTGTGATAAACACGATGTACGTATGGAACATGGTTTAGCTTATGAATATCTAGTTAGTACATCAAATGTACAATTATTTGGAATCAACATCAAGTGTATTCAAAAAATTGAATTCGAGTTCATATAGTACACATAGTTCATATCTATCTCTATAGTAATCATGTGGTGTGTTGTTAAGGTAATACACGAATGATGGTTGAAGTTGGCAACAATCATGATTGTAGATTCTTATTCAAATAGAGAAATGAATTCAAATTTAGTTCGAATTGCAGCGGTAGTATACACATTTGAAATGTACTAAAATGTTGGTATGAGTAGGTTACATGCATTATACAGCCAGCAAAAAAAATTAGTTGGACATAACATGGATTCATAGCTTTGAATAGCATTTGTATCGTAAAATGGGACAAGACTCTCTCTTTGTGTGGTGTGAATAGTTTTTATCTTTTCATTTTTTTTTGGTGAGGGAAGTGCAAATTGATTTGGTACGTACAAGTACAATATTACACGTCAGGTTTGTCCCTAAAATTCAACCCGCACCTTGTTATATCGCGAAAATTCAGATATCGTGCTCCCAAAACTCGCGCCTTCACAACCCGCGCCTTGCTATCCCAAAATTACAACACGCGTGAAAACTCCCTCCAGCTGCCAAATCCTGACATGCGAAATCCCCCTTCTAACCCTGAGCCGAAAGGGCCGCTAGTTCAAATCGGTGGGGGCACTTTTGTAACACACCCTACACTTTGGACAAGCGCGTCCCTAAGTCATGGTTCCCCCTCCCAGCGCCTCCTTTTCGCCATTCGAAATCCCAGGCCGCCATAACCTCTCCGCTCCAGCCGCGAAACCCCACCCTCCTTCGTCCGCCACCTCACTGCTGCCCAGCCGGAGCCTCTTCCCTGACGATGTCGTCCATCGCAATAGCTCGACGTCCCTCATCCACCTTCCCGGATGAGGATCCGTCGTCCATCTCGTCGTCCCGCCGGTTCAGCCACCCCGTCCTCCACCTCCAAGGAGCTGCTCCGACGATCGCCTCATCTATCACGGCTGCTCCATCCCACAGTGCCGCCTTAACCTGCTCCACTAGAACCGCAACATCCTCACCGACTCCTTGGACGAAGCCGAGGCCTACTCGGTGCCACCAAAGAGGTTGTACACTCATCACATCGCACCTTCTCCTTAACTCGACCTCCCGGCGCCGACGGTGCTCCATCCCGCACCCCCATGGCGTGGCTACCTCGAAGCCGGCGTCGCGAGTGACATCTCCACATCAGCTCTCCCCCAGTGCAAGGCCCCTTCGGCGGCGGCGTCCATACCAGCCGGATTTGCTGCTGCTACTCCGGCTGTCGCTCGCTCGCGCTGCTGCTGCACCGGCTCTCGCTCGCTCGCGCTGCTGCTGCTGCTCTCCCCCTTGCTCGTGCTGCTGCTCTGCTCTGATTTAGCTACACTTCGGTCGACTGAATCGAGTTTTGGGTAAGTCGATTTTCAGGGGGTATGGGGGCTCGCCGGAGTTAAGGAAGAACCACCCGCAGCGGGGAGGGGGACTCGCCGGAGAGGTACCCCACTATCTATCTTAGGGTTCAGGGTGGGGGTGGTGGTCGCCGGCAGAGGGGGCGCGGTGGTGTGGGAATTGTCGAAGAAAAAGCTCGGCGGGGGCAGGGCTAGATGGTTGGCCGGGGCGGTGGCGGACCAGCGGTGGGGAGTGGTTTCAGGGTGGCGAGCCAGCACGGGAGCGCCGCCGGCCGAGGGCGGCGGGGGCCGGCGGTTCGGCCGATGGTGGCTGGCGGCTCAAGGGGGTGCGGGATGAAGATGAACTGCAGGCCCTCCCTAAACTACATGTGAAGTGCCTCTCTGCTACCATTGCATTCAGTTTCGACAGTAACATTCAGATTCCACAGTAAATTTCAGTTTCGATAGTTAAGTTCAGAGTCAACAGTTTTTACCTCATCTATTGTAGTCAGGTGGTTTTTGGTGATGTAAATTTTACATCTATCACTTTTTGGTAATGTATTTTACATCATCTAATGGAGATGCTATTAGAATCCCACTTGAGATTAACGATGTCTGTCTTGTGCTGCTTCAGCCTCGACGTCTTACGGCTCACCGGAGCTACTCCAATGATGGAACGATCCATCACAACACCCTGGACGCCGTCTACAGATTCCTCGGATCTTCCTCCACACCTCCGACAGCCACCTCTGCCTCAACTTCTTTAGCGACCAACCCAATGATGTTGAGGTCGACACGGCTACGGCAAAGAGGTTGTACACTTGTCGCATCACTTATTACTCTACATTCATGTCGATCCATTAGGGCTATTTTGGTTCAACGGAAAAACATAGCAACAGGAAATTTTCCTATGGCACTCTACTATTCAATTATTCATGCATTTTGTTGAAAGGAATGGAGCAAAACATCCACCTAGACCTACTTTTCAAAATCCTATGCATGAAAACAAGACCAAGTGCATTAGTGGGAGAATAACATTCTAACTATACATGCTTTCATATGGTTTCACTTTATTTTGGCCATGTTTTTTGCATTCCTCTGCTCTTCCAATTCCTGTGAACCAAACATCCAAGTTGACAGAAATCCTGTGTTTACAAATGCTCTGTTTACCATGTGCATTCCTATCCTATTCCGGTCTTCCTTCTATCCCTGCATTTTTAGAATCATGCAAGACAAATGAGCCCTTATAGAATTACTTCAGTTATAGGTAGGTGCCGAAGAAGACTTTGTGTGGTTTGTCCTGCTCCTGCCGCGACATCGTCCACCTCACCTGAGCTGCTCCATCGACAGAAGCATCCACCAAACCAAACATCACGACTCCTGACCGTCTTTCGCCGCCTCAGATCTCCTTCCCTGCCGCCGGCACCCACCGCAACGGCATCACCATCATCGACTCAGCAGATGAACCTGAGGAGTACACGGGTCCACAAGAGAGGTCGCACTCTTTTGTTTCTGCTTATGTTATGCATTGCTTAAAATTACCTGCTACTTTATCATTCTGTTCACCTCTTAGACTCCAAGTCAAGTCGAAATTAATGTTCAAACTTGAGTTCTAAATTAGTTGTGGGGCACATATCGAGGCAGCAATGAATAGTATCTCTGTCTAATATCTGGTTCACCTAGGGTATGCCTATGTTGTTCATCTTTGGTGGGAAACAAATAGTAAAGCAATCATCATCTGTCTTTTTATTAAATTAAAGCAATCATCAGCCTGCTATCATTATTTTTGGATCCATCCACTGGTTGTTACCATCACTCTAGATTTCTGCGTGCTCTCCTTACATAATCTCACCATATTTTTTTCATATGCATGTTAGAAATTGTACACACAGTCATGCTGAACATGTAGAGAAAAAGAGAAGAGTTTTGCGCGGCAATACAATGTCATGCAGACATCGCTCCATGGTGGGTTCAATGGCAAACCCTCCCCCCCTCTCTAGATTGTAATCTAGAGGAAGATATCTTTTCTGAAGCGGATTCAGACGCAGCTGACCACTCCTATTTACCCCCCAAGGTGTTTGCTCCACCTTGGCATGATGATGTTAGTCATATCATGCATATGTTGCCTTGCAGTGCCTACTTTCGACATCATATATGTCATCTGCTTAGTTTAGACATGTTCTGTAATGCCACCTATTTAGTTTCTATATCATATATGAGAATTATGCATTCTCATGTCTTTTAACTAGCCATAATATATGTGAAATGTGCAATGGCATCCTGTTTAACCAGGCATCATATATTTGAAAGATATCTTTCCCATCCTTTTCTTCATTACATTTCCATTTGTTGACAATTTTTATACATTAAACTACTCTTCCTGTGAATCAGCCATTTGAGTGGGAGATGGAAAAATCTGGAGTGAAAACAAGGCCTTCAGAGCACACAGTGCTACCTGTCGAAGCAGATCTCTTGTTGGGTCTTGATAACTCCTCAGAGATGGATTCAGAGACAGATGACCAGTCCTAGTCCCCCACCGAGGTGTATGCTCTAACTTGGCACGGTTATACTGCTCATATCATGCATATGGTGTCTTGCATTGCATAGTTTAGACATCATATACACAATATTCAACACCATGTTCTTATTTCAGACATCATATATGCGAATGCCCTTTGCTTAGCATATAAATCACATATGTGAATTAAATCATGCGATCCTGATTACTTAGATAACATATATGTGAATTATGTCCTGCGATCCTGTTTAGTTATTCATCATATCTTTGAATTATGGTATGCTATGCTATCCAGTTTAGATAGACATCATATATGTGAAATTATGTCATGTTATCCATTTTAGTTAAACAATATACATGTCAACTATTTCATGCCCTCTTTTTTCCACACTGTCTATTGCATCTGTCTCTCATGCAATGTCTGTACACTCAACTATGTTTCCTGTTTATGAGCCATTTGAATTGGAGCGGGTGATGCCAGTATCTAGCAGAGTAAAAACATGGTCTTCAAATAAAACAGTGCTACCTCTTGGTGGAAATAGCACCCCGGTTGTACATGCACAAGAACCAGCCCTACCACACATAACCCAGACTCTCGCAGATTGTACCCCTACTGCGATGGACAGAGAACCAGCTCCACCCAGTCTAACCCCAACCCCAGCAGATAGTAACCCAATTCCTGTTGACACAACACCATCTCCACCACAGAGCTCCCAAACAAGAGCAGTTAGTAAGGCAGCTCCAGTGCCCAAAGCGCTAGTACTACCACGGCGAACCCCAACTCCACCAGTTAGTACACCTATTCTTGTGGAGGAAGCACAACCAGCCAGTCGTAGTTTAGCATCTATCGCATTTGATGTTGTTAAATCCTATGTGCGTATCTTCCCATCATGGAAATATTATAATGAAGATGAAGGAAAATGCCAGTTGCAGGTGTTTGTCCAGGAGTTATGTGTAAGTAATGTTATTCATGGCAATTACTTTGCTTTGTCCCATACATTCTACCTCCTTGATGGATATAATACAGCAAAATTTCTCATTTTTCTCTATAGAGAAGGACCGATTTGGAAAATCAGGATGAGGTAACCTGTGCTAATACCTCTGCTATCTTCAAGAATGCTTGGTGGCGGTATCGGAATTACCTGAAGAAAACGTACTTCACTGGCAAAGAAACTCATCAAATTCCCTTATGTTCTCCTGAGACACATTTACTGGACGATGACTGGGAACGCCTTGTTCTGTACTGGTCCCAAACCAAGAATGTGGTATGGTCTATGAGCTAATTTTCTATTTTTAAGTACTATATTCTTGCATCGTAATGTACTTTGTTCATGTAGAACAAGTGCTTAAACCTAAAGAACAAATGTTCTCATTTAAGATTCCATTGCTATCGTGCATACTGCTTTGCTCTTGTATCACTGTATTTTCTCATACAAACTTATTTTTAAATTGAAGGATCCAATCGAATCTCCAATGGCACAACAGGTATGTTTACGCATGTTTCTTTAACAGGTTTGCTCTTATCAATAGCTCTGTTGATTTCAATTTCAATTGTGTATACAGTTGACTTCTCATATCATGCACATTACTAGCATCACAACAGAGCCAATAGTGTTGTTGTACATGTAGACCCGTGGTACCCATCTGAAATCTTATTGTGCCGTTTAGTTTCCCACGCTTTGTATTCTTTCAGTGCTGCTTTGTCTTGAACTGATATGATTTGAACCGTGTCTCTATTTGATTTAGCAAGACAATGCAGTGACCATAGGACATAGATATATGTTTGTGATACGTCTCCGTCGTATCTACTCTTCCAAACACTTTTGCCCTTGTTTTGGACTCTAACTTGCATGATTTGAATGGAACTAACCCGGACTGGCGCTGTTTTCAGCAGACTTTCCATGGTGTTATTTATGTGCAGAAACAAAAGTTCTAGGAATGACCTGAAACTCCACGGAACATCTATTTGGAAAATAAGAAAAATACTGGAAGAAAAATCCACGTCAGGGGGCCCACACCCTGTCCACGAGGGTGGGGGCGCGCCTGCCCCCCTGGGCGCGCCCCCTACCTCGTGGGCCCCCTGACGCTCCACCGACCTCAACTCCAACTCCATATATTCACTTTCGGGGAGAAAAAAATCAGAGAGAAGGATTCATCGCATTTTACTATATGGAGCCGCCGCCAAGCCCTAAACCCTCTCGGGAGGGCTGATGTGGAGTCCGTTCGGGGCTCCGGAGAGGGGGATTCGTCGCCGTCATCATCATCAACCATCCTCCATCACCAATTTCATGATGCTCACCGCCGTGCGTGAGTAAGTCCATCGTAGGCTTGCTGGACGGTGATGGGTTGGATGAGATCTATCATGTAATCGAGTTAGTTTTGTTAGGGTTTGATCCCTAGTATCCACTATGTTCTGAGATTGATGTTGCTATGACTTTGCTATGCTTAATGCTTGTCACTAGGGCCCGAGTGCCATGATTTCAGATCTGAACCTATTATGTTTTCATGAATATATGTGAGTTCTTGATCCTATCTTGCAAGTCTATAGTCACCTACTATGTGTTATGATCCGGCAACCCCGAAGTGACAATAATCGGGACCACTCCGGTGATGACCATAGTTTGAGGAGTTCATGTATTCACTATGTGCTAATGCTTTGTTCTGGTACTCTATTAAAAGGAGGCCTTAATATCCCTTAGTTTCCACTAGGACCCCGCTGCCCCGGGAGGGTAGGACAAAAGATGTCATGTAAGTTCTTTTCCATAAGCACGTATGACTATATTCGGAATACATGCCTACATTGCATTGATGAATTGGAGCTAGTTCTGTGTCACCCTATGTTATGATTGTTACATAATGAACCGCATCCGGCATAATTCTCCATCACCGATCCAATGCCTACGAGCTTTTCCCATATTGTTCTTCGCTTATTTACTTTTCCGTTGCTACTGTTACAATCACTACAAAACACCAAAAATATTACTTTTGCTACCGTTACTTTTGTTTACGTTACCGTTACTTCCATATTACTTTGCTACTAAATACTTTGCTGCAGATACTAAGTTATCCAGGTGTGGTTGAATTGACAACTCAACTGCTAATACTTGAGAATATTCTTTGGCTCCCCTTGTGTCGAATCAATAAATTTGGGTTGAATACTCTAACCTCGAAAACTGTTGCGATCCCCTATACTTGTGGATTATCAAGACTATTTTCTGGCGCCGTTGCCGGGGAGCATAGCTCTACTCCTTGAGTCACTTGGGATTTATATCTGCTGGTCACTATGAAGAACTTGAAAGACGCTAAGACAACAATTTATCCCTCAACTACGAGGGGAGGTAAGGAACTGCCATCTAGCTCTGCACATGATTCACCTTCTGTTTTGAGTAAGCTTGCGACACCTAAACCTGCTTCTGCTATTCGTTCTGATATGTCGCATGTTATTGATGATGCCACTTCTGCTATGCATGATACTTATGATGAAACTACTTCTATGCTTGATACTACTGTGCCACTTGGTGAATTTCTTGATGAACAACTTGCTAGGGCTAGAGAGAATGGAATTATTGATAATATTGATGAAAGTGATGATGAAGACTCTCCCCCTAATAAATATGAATTACCTGTTGTGCCTGAGGGCTATGTTATGGATGAAGCGATTGCTAAAGAAATTTTTGCTTGCAAAGATAGACATGATGTTAAGAAATTATTAGCTAAATGGAAGCAGCAATCTCTTAATGCTAGAATGAAACCTGATCCTGCTTTTGCTACTTCACCTATCTGTGTTACTGATAAGGATTATGAATTCTCTTTTGAACCTGATATAATTACTTTGGTTGAATCTGATCCTTTTCATGGCTATGAAACTGAAACTGTTGTGGCACATCTTACTAAATTAAATGATATAGCCACCCTGTTCACTAATGATGAGAAATCTCGCTACCTTTATATCCTTAAAATATTTCCATTCTCATTAAAGGGTGATGCTAAGATACGGTTTAATTCTCTTGATCCTGGTTGTGTGTGTAGTCCCCAGGATATGATTTATTACTTCTCTACTAAATATTTCCTTGCTCATAAGAAACAAGCTGCTTTAAGGGAAATATACAATTTTGTGCAAATTGAAGAAGAGAGTCTCCCACAAGCTTGGGGGAGGCTTCTCCGATTACTTAATGCTTTGCCTGATCATCCTCTTAAGAAAAATGAAATACTTGATATCTTTTATAATGGACTAACCGATGCTTCCAGAGATTACCTGGATAGTTGTGCTGGTAATGTTTTCAGGGAAAGAACACCGGATGAAGCTGAAATTCTATTGAATAATATGTTGACAAATGAAAATAATTGGACACTTCCTGAGCCAGCTCCTGAGCCAATTCCTAAACCAACTCCGAAGAAGAGAGGTGTTCTATTTCTCAGTCCTGAAGATATGCAAGAGGCAAAGAAATCTATGAAAGAAAAAGGTATAAAGGCTGAAGATGTTAAGAATTTACCTCCTATTGAAGAAATACGTGGTCTTAATTTACCGCATGTTGAAGAAACATATGATCTTAATCCTCCACCTATTGAAAAAGCTCATGGTCTTGATAACCCGACACAGGTAGTAAAGGTAAATTCTCTCTATAGATATGATAAAGCTGAAATCCCTCCTACTAAAATTGCTAGCGAATGCTTGGATGAGTTTGATAACTTTGTGGTTAAGCAAGAAGATTTCAATGCTTATTTTGGCAGACAATTAAAACAAAATGCTTATATGATTGAACACTTGGGTGATTATATGGCTAATGTTAAAGGTGAACTTAAACTTATTAGTAAACATGCTTCTATGGTTACCACTCAAGTAGAACAAGTACTTAAAGCTCAAAATGATTTGCTCAATGAATTGAATAGTAAGAATAATGATTATGCTGTTAGAGTGGCTGTTAGAACTGGAAAGATGACTCAGGAACCTTTGTATCCTGAAGGCCACCCTAAGAGAATTGAGCAAGATTCTCAGAGAAATAATATTGATGCACCTAGTCCTTCTAAAAAGAAGAAAAAGAAAAATGATAGGACTTTGCATGCTTCTAGTGAACCTATTGCTGAACCACCTGAGAATCCAAATGATATTTCTATTTCTGATGCTGAAACACAATCTGGTAATGAACATGAACCTGATGAAAATGCTAATGATGATGCTCAACCTAGTAATGATAATGATGTAGAAATTGAACCTGCTATTGATCTTGATAACCCACAATCAAAGAATCAACATTATGATAAGAGAGACTTTGTTGCTAAGAAACATGGTAAAGAAAGAGAACCTAGGGTTCAGAAACCCATGCCTTTTCCTCCCAAACCATCCAAGAAAAAGGATGATGAGGATTTTGAGCGCTTTGCTGAAATGATTAGACCTATCTTTTTGCGTATGCGATTAACTGATATGCTCAAAATGAATCCTTATGCTAAGTACATGAAAGATGTTGTTACTAATAAAAGAAAGATACCGGAAGCTGAGATTTCCACCATGCTTGCTAATTATACTTTTAAAGGTGGAATACCAAAGAAACTTGGAGATCCAGGAGTACCTACTATACCATGCTCCATTAAAAGAAACTATGTTAAAACTGCTTTATGTGATCTTGGAGCCGGTGTTAGTGTTATGCCTCTCTCTTTATATCGTAGACTTGATTTGAAGAAGTTGACACCTACTGAAATATCTTTGCAAATGGCTGATAAATCAACTGCTATACTTGTCGGTATTTGTGAGGATGTGCCTGTTGTGGTTGCAAACGTTACTATTTTAACGGACTTTCTTATTCTTGATATTCCTGAGGACAATAGTATGTCTATTATTCTTGGAAGACCTTTTTTGAATACTGCAGGGGCTGTTATTGATTGCAATAAAGGCAATGTCACTTTTCATGTTAATGGTAATGAGCATACGGTACACTTCCTGAGGAAACAACCTCAAGTTCATAGTATCAATTCTACTATAAAAATGCCATCGATTATCTTTGGAGGTTTTGAATTTCCTCTTCCTATTGATTGCAATAAAGGCAATGTCACTTTTCATGTTAATGGTAATGAGCATACGGACACTTCCCGAGGAAACAACCTCAAGTTCATAGTATCAATTCTACTATAAAAATGCCATCGATTATCTTTGGAGGTTTTGAATTTCCTCTTCCTATTGTCAAGAAGAAATATGATCTTCTTATTATTGGGGATGTGCATATCCCCGTTGAGGTAACATAGTGTTATTCGAAATTTCTCCGGTTCCATGTTATTCGGAATGAGTTTGTTAACAAGACTTGATCAACCTTGTTAGTGGATTCCTTTTGATGAGCATGAGATGGATGAAACTAGAAGGCACAACCTTCTGCACCCTCTTTCTACTTTCTGTTATTTAGTTGAAATAAAGTAAAAATAGTATTTGTCTGTCTGTTTTCTGATTTATCCGTGCAATATAATAATACCCCGAAAATAAAAGTTCTCCAAATGCCCTGAAAATGGAATATGATTTTTTCTGGAATATTTGAGAATATCTGGCACTGAGAACACACCAGGAGGGGCAAGCACCTGGCCACGAGGGTGGAGGGCGCGCCCTACCCCCTGGGCGCGCCCCCCTGCCTCGTGGGCCCACGGTGGCTCCCCTCCACTTATTCATGCACCCCCACACTCATTCTTCCTCCCAAAAAAATCACCATCCATCTCAAGCACGAGTTCTAGCTCATTTTGTTGTGATTTTTGATCTCCTTGCTCAAAGCACCTCTCACAAAACTGCTTGGGAAGATTGTTCCTTGGTATGTGACTCCTCCATTGGTCCAATTAGTTTTTGTTCTAGTGCTCTATTCATTGCAAATTTGTGCTGCCTAGGTGACCATGTTCTTGAGCTTGCATGTCAAATTTATATGGTTCCAAGTAGTTCTAATGCTTGATATAGTCTCTAGGCACTTATAGGAGTAGTTGCTATCAATTTTATTGAGTTTGGTTTACTTTTGTTTGAAGTTACTAAAAATTTCAGAAATTTTCAGAAAATAATGAAGAGATTTTTGAGGGGCTCATCGAGCCGAAGCTCGAAGGAAAAGCAAAATGAAGAAGCACAGAAAACCAAATATAATCTGCCTCGCACCGCGAAGGTTCGGCCGTGTGAATGGCCTTCCGATGATTTCTTGAGAGAAGCCGGGATTTATGATGATTTCTATTCATTGGCTGAGAATGCAGGCCTCACCGACTTCCTCCGCGACCAACGTCACCAGTATCTCTTACTCACCAATACTTTTGTGCAAAACTTCTACTATTATCCTAAGGAAACACCCCCTTCAGTAGAGTTTCATTTATATGATGTTGTTAAAAAGATGCCACTAGATGAATTTTGCAAGGTTTGCAAAATACCATTTGAGGGTAGTTTAGAGGAACCACATCGTAAGGATGTGGACGGGTTTATTGACACCATTACTGTAGGGGAAACTAGAAAGGTTTCCGATGCAATAATCACTAGCATACATTTTCCTGTTTTACGCTAGTTTGCCATATTTGCTAGTCGTTGCTTAATTGGTCGCAGAAACTGTGGAAACCTTAGTGTTCCTGATATTATCATTTTGTTCCATGGTTTATTTTCCGATAACACTGTTAGTATGGGCGGTATTATTGCTAAACGGTTAAGTCTGAACCGTACTAAGGGTCCCATCTTTGGAGGTATTTACGCTTCATGCCTTGGTGCATATTATAATATACCTATTAGGCACTATGAAAAAGAAGAAAAATTGTTGACCACTGCTTATTTAGATTATAAGACTATGGTAGCGCATGATTTCATTGTTAAGAATAAGGAAGGGGCGCTTAAATACAAATTGTTCTTTGATAAGCATCATCCTGAGACTATTATCTTGCCTGCTCCTTCCTTGTTTAATTTATCTGCAGGCCCGTATCTCGTTCCGTGGGCGGCCATTTACGCCTACAGGAACCCTACACCAGCCACGGAGCTGGAACCACAATTTGAGCCTCCACGACAGTCTAATTACTTTTGGGATCCGGGGATGACTGCCAGCCAGTGGCAGTCAGAGTCTTCTTCATCTCAGTACATCCCCAGCTACAACTATGGATATCCGCCAGGCCATCCGTGGCAATGAACCAACTTAGGCCAAAACCCTAAGCTTGGGGGAGTACGTATTTCCCACCGACATTACATTTATGTTCACACACACTCATTGCTAGATGTCGGTGCTCATACTCTTTCACTGTAATATCCATGCTAGTTTATTTTCTTTTTCTTGCTTTCTTCTTGTGTGTTTGATTAAACCTTAAGAAAAACAAAAAAATTAGTGTAGCTTTTAGTTAGTTTACTTTTCTCGTTGTAGTAGTAATAATTAAAAAGAAAACCCGAAAAGATTTCCTGTTCTTCTTTTGCTTGTTGGGAGCTTTCCCGTAAATAGTTTTATTTCTTTTCTTTTCTTTGGGGGTCGATAGGAGAAGACCATAATTAAATTGTTGAAGTGGCTCTTATATGCACTATTGTTGATTTAACCAAGAGCCCATATTG
The DNA here is from genome assembly GCF_018294505.1 of Triticum aestivum. Classification (NCBI taxonomy): domain Eukaryota; kingdom Viridiplantae; phylum Streptophyta; class Magnoliopsida; order Poales; family Poaceae; genus Triticum; species Triticum aestivum. The sequence goes on from NC_057802.1 coordinate 432,163,597, forward strand.
CCTTGTCTTCTCCTGTTTATTGAATGCTCGCAGATTCCAGCTTAGTCCAATGCACGTGCACTCTTATTATTATTCACATCATTCGGTCGTGCAAGTGAAAGGCAATTATGACGATATATGATGGATTGACTGAGATGAGAAAAGCTGGTATGAACTCGACCTCTCTTGTTTTTGTAAATATGATTAGTTCTTCGTTCTTGATTCAGCCTATTATGAATAAACATGTTTGCAATGACAATTAGAGATCATAGTTGCTCGTGCCATGCTTGATTAGCTATGAGTTATAATGGTTTACCTTGCGTGCCAACATGTTATTAAAATGGTTGTGATGTGGTATAGTGGGGTGGTATCCTCCTTTGAATGATTTAAGTGACTTGACTTGGCACATGTTCACACATGTAGTTGAAAACAAATCAACATAGCCTTCACGATATTTATGTTCATGGTGGATTATATCCTACTCATGCTTGTACTCAATGTCTATTAATTTTAATGCATGTTCATGACTGTTGTCGCTCTCTAGTTGGTCGCTTCCCAGTCTTTTGCTAGCCTTCACTTGTACTAAGCGGGAATACTGCTTGTGCATCCAATCCCTTAAACCCCAAAGTTATTCCATATGAGTCCACCATACCTTCCTATATGCGGTATCTACCTGACGTTCCAAGTAAATTTGTATGTGCCAAACTCTAAACCTTCAAATGAAATTATGTTTTGTATGCTCGAATAGCTCATGTATCAACTAGGGTTGTCTGTATCTTCCATGCTAGGCGGGTTATTCTCAAGAGGAGTGGACTCCGCTCCTCACTCACGAGAAAATGGCTGGTCACCGGGATGCCCAGTCCCATGCTTTATGCAAACTAAATCAAAATAATTGCAAACAAAACTCCCCCTGGGACTGTTGCTTGTTGGAGGCACTCATTGTTTCAAGCAAGCCATGGATTGATGCTTGTTGGTGGAGGGGGAGTATAAACTTTACCATTCTGTTTGGGAACCGCCTATAATGTGTGTAGCATGGAAGATATCGCCATCTCTTGGTTGTTATGTTGACAATGAAAGTATGCCGCTCAAAATATTATTTATCTCTGCTTTAAAACCGAGCTCTGGCACCTCTACAAATCCCTGCTTCCCTCTGCGAAGGGCCTATCCATTTACTTTTATGTTGAGTCATCACCCTCTTATTAAAAAGCACTAGCTAGAGAGCGCAGCTGTCATTTGCATCCATTAGTATTAATTTATATTGGGTATGACTATAACTGGATCTCTTTTACCATGAATTACAATGTCTAGTCAGTCCTTGATCTATAAAGGTGCTCTGCATTTATGTTTTGCGGTCTCAGAAAGGGCTAGCGAGATACCATCTTGTTATATCATATCATGATTGTTTTGAGAAAGTGTTGTCATCCGAGATTTATTATTATGGCTCGCTAGTTGATTAAGCCATTGATATGAGTAAACATGAGACCTAAGAGTTATTGTGAATGTGGTTATTCATAATCTTTGCTGAAAACTTGAATGTTGGCTTTACATATTTACAACAACAAGAGCAAACAGAGTTTGTAAAAGTTTATCTTTATCACTTTCAATTTATCAACTGAATTGCCTGAGGACAAGCAAAGGTTTAAGCTTGGGGGAGTTGATACGTCTCCGTCGTATCTACTTTTCCAAACACTTTTGCCCTTGTTTTCGACTCTAACTAGCATGATTTGAATGGAACTAACCCGGACTGACGCTGTTTTTAGTAGACTTTCCATGGTGTTATTTATGTGCAGAAACAAAAGTTCTCGGAATGACCTGAAACTCCACGGAACATATATTTGGAAAATAAGAAAAATACAGGAAGAAAAATCCATGTCAGGGGGCCCACACCCTGTCCACGAGGGTGGGGGCGCGCCCAGGACGGGCAGGCGCGCCCCTACCCTCGTGGGCCCCCTAACGCTCCACCGACCTCAACTCCAACTCCATATATTCACTTTCGGGGAGAAAAAATTCAGAGAGAAGGATTCATCGCGTTTTACGATACGGAGCCGCTGCCAAGCCCTAAAACCTCTCGGGAGGGTTGATCTGGAGTCCGTTCGGGGCTTCGGAGAGGGGGATTCGTCGCCGTCATCATCATCAACCATCCTCCATCACCAATTTCATGATGCTCACCGCCGTGCGTGAGTAATTCCATCTTAGGCTTGCTGGACGGTGATGGGTTGGATGAGATCTATCATGTAATCGAGTTAGTTTTGTTAGGGTTTGATCCCTAGTATCCACTATGTTCTGAGATTGATGTTGCTATGACTTTGCTATGCTTAATGCTTGTCACTAGGGCCCGAGTGCCATGATTTCAGATCTGAACCTATTATGTTTTCATGAATATATGTGAGTTCTTGATCCTATCTTGCAAGTCTATAGTCACCTACTATGTGTTATGATCCGGCAACCCCGAAGTGACAATAATCGGGACCACTCCCGGTGATGACCATAGTTTGAGGAGTTCATGTATTCACTATGTGCTAATGCTTTGTTCCGGTACTCTATTAAAAGGAGGCCTTAATATCCCTTAGTTTCCACTAGGACCCCGCTGCCACGGGAGGGTAGGACAAAAGATGTCATGTAAGATCTTTTCCATAAGCACGTATGACTATATTCAGAATACATGCCTACATTGCATTGATGAATTGGAGCTAGTTCTGTGTCACCCTATGTTATGATTGTTACATGATGAACCGCATCCGGCATAATTCTCCATCACCGATCCAATGCCTACGAGCTTTTCCCATATTGTTCTTCGCTTATTTACTTTTCCGTTGCTACTATTACAATCACTACAAAACACCAAAAATATTACTTTTGCTACCGTTACTTTTGTTACCGTTACCGTTACTTCCATATTACTTTGCTACTAAATACTTTGCTGCAGACACTAAGTTATCCAGGTGTGGTTGAATTGACAACTCAACTGCTAATACTTGAGAATATTCTTTTGCTCCCCTTGTGTCGAATCAATAAATTCGGGTTGAATACTCTACCCTCAAAAACTGTTGCGATCCCCTGTACTTGTGGGTTATCAGTTTGTTTGATGCTTTTATTATGTACTACTTGGCAATAGAAGACTTGGTAGTTTAATCATGTCCACCTTACTGATGAACTGATTCACCGAAATGAGTTTCATATACTAGTACATGCTAAACATGTTATGTGTCTGCTTGTTTCTTCTTTTAGAATGCTGACAGAATATTGCGGAAGAGTGCCTATTAAGCAATGGTAAAGGAAGTAATGCAGATAAGGTTCAGGATAGTGAGACATCCTTGTTGGTCTCCAACAAAGGTGATAAAACAGCTAAGGAAAACTATCTTGAAGACAGTGAGACAACCCCAAAGTTCTGTCTTGGTTTAGTGTTCGAGTTACTGGCCACTACCGCTTGCACAAGCTATTCAAACTCATTGTTTGAATCAGTTCGGTTTCTTGAGTCTCAACTACAAGCTGAAAGACATCGATCAGCTATGCTGCGACAAGAAGCCGAAGGATCGCGGAAGTCCCTGGAGCATTCAGATGCATACTTTCTGGAGCAACAACAAGCGTTGGAGGATTTTAGCGCCAAATAGGCCAAAGCTTATAAGATTGCTAAGCTTATTGCCAGCATGGTGGATACCCAGGATAACGTTTCTTGAGCTATTCTGAAGTTGTTTCAGTTATGGACTTGTCTTGCTACCGCGTTTATTTGCACTGGTGGCCAATTTAGACGGCCAGTGTATGTAATATGCTGCTTTATTCCCTATATTTGCACTGGTGGCGAACTTTGATGCCCCGTGGATGTAATATGTGTAATAGCCGTAATAGCTTAGCTTTAGTTCCTTGCTTATTTATTTCCTTATTGTCTTGTTTAGTTGTTTGCTTGTAGTCATTGTAGTTCTTTTTCCGCATTTTTCTAGTGGCCACAATAAACTAGGCCACAATAACCATGGCAACACACGGACTGTTGTGACCATGGTCCTGCTACCTGGTGTACTGATCATGGCCCTCCACGGGCTGTACGATCCATGGGCGTTCCACGGGCCGTAGGATCCATGGGCCTTCTGCGGGTCGTCTCATCTATGGACCTTCTATGGGCCGTATAATCGTTTCTCCAAACATGGGCCGTACTATTCGTGGACCAATGACGGACCGCAAAATGGGCCGTAAACAGGCTAGAGTGTAAATCGTCTGTTTTATGGCCCGACCATAACTGACTGTTAATAGGCCGTAATTGATGACGCTACGAAAACAGCCCAATGTGTTAGCGGGCCACAAGCAGGCCGACTGTAACCACGGGCTGAATTTGGCCCACAAGCTGAACAGGCCAGTAATGAACCGTAAGTAATCGAATTCTAGAAATGAGCCCGAGAATACATGGGCCCTTAGAAGGCCGAAAGTTAACACGGGCTGGAAACGGCTGACGGATTATGGGTCGTTAATGGGTATAAAGCGATACACTGTTCATTACGGGCCAGTTTACCACGGGCCGTTAATGGGCTAAGATTTACAAAGGGCCTCATATGGGCTAAAAGACGTCATGGGCCATACATGGGCCGGAATTTACAACGGGCTGGAATCATACTGGACGGCCCAGATGACGCTACTGGGCCTAATTCGGGTAAGCCGCAACGGGCCGTGACCTAGCGGGCTATAAATGGGCTATATGCTAACATGCCATTAACAGGCTTTCCGTGCGCCGGCCCGCTACCTCTTTGACCAAGTCAAACGGGCCGGCCTTTTCATCGGAATGTGCCTCTATTGGGATGTGCCACGTGTCGACGTATTATAGGCGCCTCCTGTCCAATGAGTGGATGACATCTGTCCCAACGGTGAGCCAACACGTGTTTCCTCCGGCCAATGAGAATTTTACACGTGGAAAATCTCCATTGGTCCGGGCTGTTAACGGGTTATCGGATCCAAATCGGACCCGGTAGCTTAACAACGACCCGTTACGGTGGATGCCACGTGTCGGTCACCCTTGACGAAAGCACTTCCATGACGCGTAATTTATCGTCATGGATGTGGACACTTCTGTGATGGTAATTTTTGTAATGTCATGGAACACTTCTACGACAGCACAGGTATGACTATCTTGATTCTGTCATAAAATCATCATGGATGTACATGCATGACAGAAAACGTGGCCTACTATGACAAACACGTATCATCACGGAACTGTATTCTTTTTGTAGTGGGGACGGCACCCTACACATGTGCAGACTCTAAGAAGTTAATTTGAGCTCAAATTGTGCATCTAAATTAAAAGAACTCCCACATACACTCCTCCACTAAAACCCACAAACCACTCTACTTCTAGAGCATTTGAAATTAGCTAAACTAGCAGTGAGAGATGAAAGGATGAAGTTGCTAACCTTTTAGAACACTTGTGTAGTTGGTGCACCGCCAAACCTAGACAAATCTTGGAGAAATGGAGTTGGAGGTCGAGCTTGGAGTGGAGAAAGCTTAAATGTGGCTCGTGCATTTCATCGAACACCTATTGTGCATAAGAGATGAAAACAGAGAGCAGCACACCTCCCACACGCCGGCCGGCCAAAAAATAGAGGAGTGAGCGGGCAGGGGCGAGCATATGTATAGGCATCTCTTTAGTCCCGATTGGTGGCTAGAACCGGGACAGAAGACTGACCTTTAGTCCCGATTCGTGTCTGGAACCGGGACTAAATGGGTCAGACAATCCGGGACTGGTGCCTGCCGAGGCCTGGCCGGCGTCCTGGCCTCACGAACCGGGACTAACGCACCTACTAGTCCCGGTTCGTAACACGACCAAAGCCCTGTTTTCTACTAGTGTGAGTTGCCCGTGTGCGCGATGACGCGAGGCTGATGATGTGTGCGATTTATTTTTTGAAGAAGGCTGGGCTTGAGGTCTCACCTCCTTCAAGTATATGAGACACCACAATTTTCCTGCCCCTACGTGCAAATTTACAGGCCTGCTATCGTCTGTCGTTTTAGTGTTGACAATAATCTTGTTATTAGTGCTAGGTTTAGATTATTAGATCATGTTTAATTTGTAGCTGAGTTGTACTTTCAAATTACTTGACCCATATTTATCTAGAAAGGAATGAATCTACACACTAAACAAATATAGATACATTCATATTTAGGCAAATTCAAGTCAATTAATTTGAAATGGAGGTATCCGCAAAAAAAAAATTGAAATGGAGGGAGTAACACTAAAGGCTGCGGCTGTGTGCATATTGCCCATGTGTACGCATGCAAAGCTAGTAGTGTTAGTTAGGTACATGCATTTCTATGTTGCCAGGAAATCATTTGTTTAGTTGTCAGGGTATTAGTGCACGTAGTGAAGAGGTGGCCTACGCACACATGTACTGGTGGTCAAGGAAGTGTTAGTGTAGTTAGTATGCATGCTAATGACTCACTTATTTTTGTTTGCTTATGCCTACCTTATTTTGATAAGAGCGACAGATCATTTTAACATATAAGCTTGCTAGCCGACCCGCTCTCCTGAGGCCTCCTCGATTTCGCGCCGGTCGTGTTCGTCCGATTGGCTCTGGTCAAGTCAACGAGCTTGTAGTTGTCGTTGGATTTTCATATTGCTAATACTCTGAAGAGAATTCTAGACACGTGTTGTGCAAGCTCAGGCCAGCAAAGTCAAGTATTTTCTTTAGCTTTAACACTGGAGTCTTAGGTAGGGAAGGAGTTTGTGGCACTTTGGACATTCTAACAGAAGCTCTGTCAGACAAATATCTAGGTCTCTCAACGATGGTTGGTATGGACAGAAGTGACTGTTTTCAGCATTTATTGGACAGAGTTTGTCATGGGTTAAAAAGATGGAAGGAGAATATTCTATCAGTGCAAGGTAAAGAAATTTTATTAAATCAATGGCTTAAGCTATTACGTCATATGCCATGTTTGTCTTCAAATTACCAAAAGGAGTATGCAAGTCAATTACTGATAAGATAGCCGGTTTTTGGTGGGGAGACGGGAAAGAAAAGAAGAAAATGCATTGGTTTGCGTGGTGGAAAATGCGCGTTCCAAAGAAGGGTGGTATGGGGTTTAGGGACCTTCACAGCTTGAATCTTGCTATTTTAGCAAAGCAGTGCTGACGACTTCTTCAGAATCTTGAATCTTTATGTGCGTGAGTTTTGAGTGCTAAGTATTATCCGGATGGTGACATAGTAAAAGCAGGGACGAAGAAGGGTTACACATGGCAAAGCATTGTTGCAGATATCCAGACTTTCAAACGAGGATGTGTTTGGCAAGTAGGAACGGGCTCACAAATTAATATTTGTAAAGATCCCTGGACTCCCTCAAGTGAAACAGTATTATTACCCGGGGGGACAATGCTATATCTAAGGGCATCTCCAAGGAGGACCTGTAAACCGCCTGCATCCGTTCAGATCACGCTGTCTGGACCGCGGAAGCCATCCGACGCGGTCCTGTATCGGTCCGCGGGGCGGCCCAAACGTACTTTCTTCCGCAAACCAGATACAAATGTGGTGGAGCTTTGCGGGAGTCCGGACACCAGACACGTAGGACTGCAACACCCCGGCCCACCCAAAACCCTTCCTGAACCCCGAGGCTCCTTCCGTCCCATTTTCTCTTCTTCCTTCTTTCTCTCTTGCCTCTATCGCCGCTTCTCCACCCCGGCCGCCATGACACACCCCTGCCGGAACTCTACTTCTCCGTCACCTCCAGCGTTCCAGCCGGACTCGACCCCACTTCTCCTCCATCGCCGTTCAACCCCTGTCCTCAGAACGCCCCGCCAGGCACAATCCGCTACTGCTATACTCACCATGCCCGGCAACTGTTCGATGAATTGCCGGAACTAAAAACTGTTTCCCCTTCTTCTTTCTAGCAATGGATTCCGATTTGGAGTACATATACGAGCACTATGTTGAGTCGTCCAACGGCTCATCCAACGAGGAGTACTCAAATGAGGTAGCGATGATGCAAGCGGTCCTTGAAGACGCAGAGCGTGCGGAGGAGCATGTTCTCAATTTCAAGGGCTCGATCAAGGGTCATCGAGTGCTCAACCGCGATAGGGCACGCGGCCATTTGACACTGATGGCTGACTACTTTGCCCAGGCTGCACTCTTCGCTGACCATTTTCGCCGGCGTTTTCGGATGCGCAAGATTGTGTTTGATCGTTTGTACCATGGCGCCCGGTCCTATGATGGCTACTTAATCTTGAAGAAGGACGCCATGGGAACGATTGGCTTCTCTGGTTACCGGAAGTGCACGACCGCAGTACGGATGCTTGCATATGGCACATGCGGAGATGCCATGTGGTCGAGGTGTTGGGATGTAATATTTGAACTAGTGCTGCATGCGGCTATTTGAACGTCCACACTCTATGTATGCGGCTATTTGATCGTGCAGATTTAAAAAAAAAAGGGGGATGCTGGATATATGCGGCTACGGTTGGATGACTGCTTCCCGCATCCGTGTCTGCGGACGGATGCGGAAGGAAATTTGCAGGTTGCCATTGGAGATGCCCTAAGGTGGAAGAAATTGTTGAGCCCCACATCAGACAGTGGGATGAGGTGCTTATTCGCAACGTGTTCTCACCGGTTGATATTCATTGAATCATGCAAAACCCACTCCATGTTGAAGCTCTAGAAGATTTTGTGGCTTGGCAATTCACAAAGTCAGGAACCTTTTCAGTTAGATCGGCCTATCATGTTGAGTTCAACCATCAATTCGGGTACCACTTTTCTAGAGCAAATAGCCATAGTATGTCTCATATAAATCCAGTTTGGAAGGATCTATAGCAGCTAAGGATTCCTGGAAAAATAAAATATTTTGGATGGAAGGTTTTGAAGGGCGTGTTACCATGGGTGTGCTAGCTGGACGGCACATCCCTCTTATACCCCAATGACCATTGTGTAAGATTGGATTGGAGGACATCCAACATTGCCTATTCACTTGTGCTCGGGCGAATGAGGTATGGACCGAACTAAATCTTGTTGATGCAATCCATCGTGTAGTGGCCGAGGACTGCTCGGGCTCTATCAACCTTGAAGCTCTTCTCCAACTTCACTCGGTGGTGCATGAACTACCAGTAGCGGAGCTGATTCTTGTAGCTATGTGGTATATTTAGTGGCAGAGATGGTAAGAAGCAAAATATGAAAGCATCCAGAACCCAGAGAGAATAGCGATAACCATCCAAGTTCTAGCTACAAATTCGTTCGGAGCTATACACCGAACCAGCCTATCCTAAAATCTGAGCATGTGTGGAAGAAATCAAATGCAGGGTATGTTAAAGTCAATGTTAACGCGTCATTTCATACAGAAACATTGGCAGGGGCATGTGTTGTTATGGCTTGGGACGATCACAATAACTTCATCGCAGCGGAACATGAACCTTGCCTCATGTATCGAATGTGGACTCAGCAGAGATCAACACCATTCGCAATGGACTGATCCTAGCGGCTAATATCGGCTGCACTAAAGTTGTCATCGAATCAGGCAGTATGACTGTGTTGGATGCAACTTAGAATCCAGAGGCATATATATGGGCTCGAACTTGCCGATCATTACAGATGCTACTCTCCCGGCGTTGGATTTTTCAAGTGTAATTTATGTTCATTGTTGTAGGGAAGAAAATCTAGTTGCTGGTAGTCTAGAAAACATTGTAATGTTTAATGTTAGCTTACCTGAGTCTCGGGATTCTAATACCCCTGACTTTACTTTGACTCAAATTGTAAACGATATTGCTGTCGTTTGAGGAATAAAGTTTTGATGATAAAAAAGGTTAGTATGCATGCACGCATTAGTTGTTAGTTGTACACGGCTGGGTTGTCTGTGGCTATTGAGGAATAGTGGGCAGGTTGGACATGGGCGTACGTGCATGCGTTAGTGCCAATCTGACCGCTAGTCCCCTTTTGGGTTTGCACAATTTGAAGCAAATCAAAGCCTGACGCGGGGCTCCAGTTTTGGTGGAACGCATTCCTAACCGCGCTCCACGCAAATCTTGCTAGAACATAATAAAAAAAGACATGGTTCGCGTCCTCTTGATTTCCACACAGCATACATGTGCCATTGGAAGGTCCATTCATTTTGGCCACATTGTCCGCCGTTGGGAGGCGATTTTTAAACATTTGCCACAAGAAAAATTTTATCTTCAGTGGGATCCCGGCCTTTCATAGCCCCCCAATGTGTTGCCTTCCGTCAACTTGGTATACAAGGATTTAACTGATAATTTTTTTGAGGCGGTTAAGCCCCACGAGACCGAGTCAACTCCTAAGCTAAGCGGGCCAGTCCCAATTTTAGAGATCAACTCATTCCAACTCCCTTGTTCAATCGCAGACAGAGGGCGCATGAAATGAATTGCCGGTGGCGACGTCCTAAGAGCCTCCCCAACTAGCACGTTAGTATCCGTAGCTAGTTGGAAGAGCGCAGGGTAAGCCTGCCAAAGCAGCCTCGAGTCGATCCAGCTATCGAGCCAGAACCTCGTGGACAAACCATTGTGGACAGAAAACTGGGCTCCGACCGTAAAGGCTGGTCGGACCGCCTGGATCCCATTCTAGAATGTCGAGCCCCTGTGTTTGGCCTTAAACAAATTTCCGTCAGGGAAGTATTTTTCCCTAAGGATTTCTGCCCAGAGCCCCGACTCATTTTGGGCAAGGCGCCACCACCACTTCATTAGGAGGGCCACATTCATCAACTTGGAGTTGATAATCCCCAAGCCGCCAAACTTTTAGGTCTACAAACTACCGCCCACCTAACTAAGTGATATTTCCTTTTGATTCCAGTTCCTTCCCAAAAGAACCTAGAACGGGGAGTGTCAATCTTCGCGTGAACCCCATCCGCTAGAAGAAACATTCCCATGGTGAAGAGAGGCAGGCAGGATAGACTAGTGTTAGTAAGAATCAGCCTAGCCGCCGAAGACATGAACCTCCCTCTCCATGGACTCACCCGATTTGCCACCTTGCCATATAGGGGTTGCCATTCAGAAATCGAAAGTTTTCGATGAGAAATCGGGAGGCCAAGGTACTTAATTGGGAAGCCCCCAAGCTTACAATTAAGTAAATTGGCCGCATGTCTACTTTCTTGTTGACCCATCCCTATGGTAATGACCTCGCTCTTTAGGAAGTTTATTTTCAGCCACTAGAGGAGTTCGAAAGTAATTAACAGCAGCTTAATCGACGTGATACTATGCAAGTCAGGCTCGAAAAGGAGCATCGTGTCATCGGCGTATTGTAGGTGCGTAACCCCACCGGGAATGAGGTGGGGTACCAACCCTTTGATGTGACCAGCCGCCCGGGCTTTGTCAAGCATTGCCGAGAAGACGTCCGCCACAAAATTGAATATGAGTGGCGAGCCCGGGTCCCCCTGACGAAGTCCCCTTTTGTTATGGAAAAACTTCCCAATTTCTCCATTGATCGTGACCGCCGTTTTCCCACAACTAAAGAGGTGCATAATCCCATGCACGAAGCCCGCCTCAAAACCCTTCTTGAGGAAGACCTCCCGAACAAACTCCCGGTTTACTCAGTCATAGGCTTTTTCAAAGTCTAGTTTAAGCAATACCCCTTTCCCCTTAGTGCGTTTGAGCTCGTGCACTATCTCTAGAAGCGCGATCGGTCCCTCGAGAATATTGCGGCCTTTGAGAAAAGCGGTTTGGCTCTTGAGGATGACGCGTTGGGCCACCGGGCGAGTAGCGTAGGCTTTTGCGCAGAGCTTAAAGGGGACGTTAATAAGGGTGATTGGGCCTGAATAGTCTAATGTTATCCGCGCCTTTCACCTTTGGGATAAGGCTAATGGCTCCATAATTGAGTCGCGACAGGTCAACCGAGCCAAGCGCAAACCCATTCACTAAGTCGTGGAAGACATGTTTGAAGCACGACCTAAACCGTTTGAAGAACGCCACAGGACAGCCATCGGGCCGTGGTGCCGTATCAGTCTTCATGTCAGCCAAAGCCTTATCGATCTCTTCGGGTAAAAAGGATAGGGCCAACCCATCATTTTCCGCCTGGGAGACCCTATCGGCCGGATCCCAAAAATCCTCCTGGAGGCACATGACTTTCTCCTCGGCCGTCCCCAACAAGCCAATGGAAAAGTCGTAAATGTGACTAACGATATCTGATTGGGTGAGGAGCAACACATCCTCTGAGTTGAGGCGCAGGATTAAACTTTTCCTTTTCCTGCCGTTCGCGAATGCATGAAAGTATCCAGTGTTCGCGTCTCCCTTAGTCACCCAATTGACGCTGCCCCTACGACGCCAGTATTCTTCTTCAGCTCTTAAAATGGCAAGGACTTGGTTTTCAAGGGCATAACGGAGCGCCCACTCACTTTCTGCCAGAGGCCTAGCATCGGCTTGTAAATCCATAGCCGCTATCTCCTCCACTAGCCTACGCCTCTCTTTCTTGGCCGCACTGCCATGGTTGGCACCCCACCCTCTAAGGAAAGTGCACAGTGCCGCAGCCGCCACCGTCTAGAACTCAGTCGAACCTCGTTGGAACCCAAGCTGCGAAATAATAGCCACCCAGCGCTCCTGCACCATGGGTTCAAAGCCCTCTGCCTTGAACCAGGCCGTTTCGAAATAAAAACGGTTGTTCCTCCGCACGGAATCCTCTCCGGAGGAGAAGATAAGGGGGAGGTGGTCAGAACCAATCCGTGTCTCCGCCACCAGGGAACAGAGAGGGAAAAGCACCTCCCATTCCGAAGTAAAGAACACCCTATCAAGGACGCTGCAAACTGGCCGCAGTTGTTTATTAGTCCAGGTGTATCATGATCCCGTGCATGCCGCCTCGCACAGAGCCCCTGCCGCAATCGCATTGTTGAACATGTTCACCCGAGCCTAGTCCACGTTGTCGTTGTTCTTGTCCGCACCCGGGCGGATCAAGTTGAAATCCCCTCCCACAATAAGAGGCAAGAGGAGCGCTCGTTTGTTCCCTACCAAACTAAGCAGCTCAGCAAGGAAATCAGCTGACCTAGCATGATCTACCAGTCCATAAACACACACCACCACCCAAATCCTACCGGAGACACGATGCTTAATCGTAGCCGCAATAAAAAACACACCTTGCTCCCATAAGATTACATCACAAATATCACAATTACAACCCAACAATAAGCCACCAGAAAGGCCGAAGGACAGCACCCATTGCCATTCGAATCGTTGTAACGGGTCTAGAGCACAAAGATCGCTGAAAGTAAAGTCAGATTTAATCGTCTCTTGCAAGGCCACAACGTCAATGCGCTCTCTGGCCATATACTCTCGCAGCTGTGTACGTCGCCCCAGTGTCCGCAACCGCGAATATTCCAAAACAAATATTTCAATAAATAATGCGATTCCGGAGGCGAACTCCTCTAGAGCTCACCACTTTTGCCACTCGCTTCCTAGCCAGGGCACGGATGGAAGAAGGAAGGACAGAGGCATCCCTCTCCTCTGTTTCCTCTTCGGGCACGGAACCTGCAACAACCCCTGTTGTTGCCAAGGAACCATCGGCAGCAGCAATGCATCCGGCCGCCACCTCTGCCAGCGCGGCCTGGGCCTCTTCCCGCGCACGAACCAGTGAAATGATATCTACGTTACTAGCTGTGAGCGCCACACCACTATCGCTTAAAATAGAGGCCAGATGATCGTCGAAGAAAGCATTTAAGATATGGAAGGAAGGGAGAGGATTACCTAAGGTCTCCAAGTTCTTGTCAGCGAGGCGGAGTTTGGCGCTCTCCAAGGACGACATGTCGCCCAGCTTGGCCTTGGCTCGAGCGCTGGGCGCCCGCGGCTCCACCGGGGTCACCCTGGATCTCTTGGCCTTGGCACCAGTCCCCGCCGCCACCAGCTCCGCGCCCAACACCCTGCGCAGCCCTGTCGAGGGCAATGGCTTCCTCGCCGTCATCTCCTTAGCCGCTGGCTTCCTCCCCGCCGTCTTCTTGGGCGGCCTGCCCGACCCGCTCGAGCCACGACGGCCAGACGTGGGGGTCAGACCAGCCCCTTCGTTCAGAACACAGCCAGAGTCTGCCCCAATCACCGCAGGAGAGGAGGGGAAGAGCGCTCCCTCCTCCTGGGCCCGAGGTGTCTCCACCACCATAGGATCAGAGACCAGCGACGTCATCGGCAGTGCCAGGTTCGAGCCATACTAATCAAACGCACCTACTAGCGCGTGGGCCAGCAAAGGGACACTGACCGCGGTGTCTTGCGTCGCCACCACATGAGTCCCACCGCTCATAGAACCCAGTTTGTTCCCATGTCTCAGTGTCGATAGAAGTGTCCTGAATGTTGTCTTCTTGCTCCTCCTCCTGCTCGCCCATATGCACATCACCCTTCGGGGCCGCGTCACTGTTCCCAGTAGCCACGGCTTTGCCCGTCCCTGGACCTCCTCCACTTTTCTTGCTATTGCCACCCGTGGGCCCCTGGCGATCATACTTGTCGCCCTCATTTGGGAGGCGAGGGTCAGAGGGCCCAGGCCCCAGCGCACCTCCGTCACCCCCGTGTTTGGGCATGCGCTCGAGTTCCACTTTGACTTGCTATCCCTTGTGATTGAACCAGACCTCCACCACGCCATTGAGCTTGTTCGGGGCTTTGCAAGTAATCTTCATCCTCACAGGCCCCAACCTAATGAGGGATAGTTCATCCACCACAATTTGTGTGCCCAGCATCTTGAAACCCTCCTTGATCCGGTCCTCCCTGCGATGTTTCTTCGGGATCCCATGTAGCCTCACCCAGGCTTCTGGCATCACCATGGGCTGGATCTCCTCGTGCAACATATCACGCACCCTAGCCGTGATATCGTTGCGAGGGAGGAACAGCTTGCCACTTGATTTGGCCATGTGCAAGAGATATGCCGAAGGAAACACCACCAGGAAGTCATTGTCACCCACCTGAGAGACCTGCCAGTCCCAATCGCCAGCCACGATGTGCTTGAGCTCCTGTTGTAGAATGCGAAGGGAAAGCTTGTCAGGCTCTGCCGACAAAATGGTTGCATTCTCAATTCGGGCATCCACCAGCGCATCCACCTCCGCATCGTCCTCGAACTGCAAGCAGAAGAAACCCTCCCCCGAGATGGCGCTCCCCAAGATCTGGAGGTTGAGGGAGCGGCCCCAGGTGGGGCAGTGAGCCGAAGCTTGGACCTCCTCTTTGCACAGCACACACAGTGGGTTGAAAGTGCACTTAGATTGGAAATGTCCCCAGCGCCCGCACTTGAAGCATTCCACTTCGGCCTCCGGGGCATCTTCCATTGGGATGGGCTCGCCTGCCGTGCCCTTGGACGAGGATGGGAGCGCCATCGCCAGCGGCTCAGCACACGCCCGCGGCCTCTTGGCAAGGGGATCCCTATGGCCACCACCACAGTTCGGATGCTCCATGAATTTGCGCTCAAGCTCACGGCGGCGCTGATCCGCCTTCTTCTTCCTCTTCTTTTCCTGTTGCTGGATCCACCAAGGGGGAGGAGGACCCCAATCCCCCTCGCGCCCTGCCTGCTCCGAGGCGTAGCCTCGCGGCGCACGCTCGTCGCGGCTACCCTGACGAGCCCTCGCAGAGATCTTGGCCTTGCCGCGCAGCTCCCTTACCCGACGCTGCTCCGCTTCCAGGTCCGGCGCCTCCATGGGCCTCTTGTCCGCACGTCGGTCCCCCATCACCGCCGCCACGTAGCAGATCGGAAGGGGTGAGAAGGAGGCGAGATCTGGAGAGTGCGGGCGAAGAGACCGAAGCGCCGCACCTCCCAAGCGATGGCTGGAAACCCTAAACTAGGGTCCCAGACTCCGCGTCTCAACCACATATAGCCGGTGACGGGCCGAGCCGCGTGGGGCTGCTTAGTTGGGCCAGGCCCAATCGCACCCACAGCGCCTGCCGACACCCAACTCACAGCCTCCCCAGAAGCCTGGGCCCCACCAGGCCCTCCCGCCTCCACTGGCCCAGAAACAGCCCCGGCCCATGGCCCAGCAGCCGAGCCTGCGTCCCCCAACGACGCCACGTCAACCCTCGACTCCGGAACGGGCTCCCCAGCAGGAGCCCCGCACCTCCGGCGCCACCACCACCAGCCGCAGGTCCGGCGACGGCAAGCGGGGCCACTTCTCGGCCTGCCCCGACGTCTCCGAGGGGGGCAGCAGCTCCGCCGCCGCCCGCGAGCGAATCGCGCACGCGACTTCCGCCGCCCTGTAGCAGCTCACCGGCGACGACGGGCGCCAGACACGAGACGCCACCGGCCTCGGGCCCCTACCCCCAGGAGCAAAGCTACGGCCATGGCCCTGAGCACCGCGCCGCGACCTCGCCGCGAAGGCCAGGAAATCACTTACCAACGGCCCCGACGGCGCCGGCTTCCACGCCCAAGCTCCTTCTTCCTCGCCCTCGTCCCCCGAGTGCTCGGCCGCCAGAGCCCAGAACCAGCCCCCACACGGTACCAGGGCCAACGTAGGGGACGGGGCAGCAGGCGCACACTATGGTGAGCCGCCCGAACCCCGGCAGACAAGGGTCCATCCCTCCGGCGAAGCCCACGGCGTGGGCCTGGCTGAGTCGCCAAGGCAGTCGCCCGAGCGCTCCTCCAACAGTTCACTCATTTCAAAACCTGGGCAAGTCCAAGGTTCACCCAGCCCCTTGCCTTAGTGGTGTGGGGTGGATTAACGAGCTGCTCGGCTCATTAAGCTCGTGAGCTTTTATTAAAAGCTCGTTAAGCTCGTGAGCGCTTGTTAACATACTACAATGTGTTAAGGCGTATGGGACAAGAGTGTGCGTGTAATTTTGCCGAAGGAATATGGTGAATATAAGATGAGGGGCGCTAGTTTGTTGCTTGCTATGGGTTGGTTTGGGTTGATTATGTTGAATAGATGGGATGATGTGCCACAAAAAGGTGTTTACGTAAAATAGAAATATGTGTTGTGTTGTACTATTAGCTCGTTCGTCAAGCTTATTAAGTTTAACAAGCTAAAATCAGTGCTTGGCTATGTTCATTAAAAAGTGTGCTACGAGTTTAACGAGTCGAACTACCGAGTGCTCATTAAACTCACGAGCTTCGAGCTTTTGGTCCAGCCGGTGTTACTGACCAGGCTAGGCCGGCCGTGTGCGTGAGTCTATTTAAGCAGTGTAAATATGATGGTTTCAGTTGAGACAAAAGAAACAGAAAGAGAAAAGTCCGGCTGTGTGAGGCAGTGGCACCAAATACTTGTGCTCATCCTTGGTCTTGGGAGGGTGGTGAGAGGCAACGTGAGGAAGAAGGAGCTTCGCAGCTCCAACATTTAGCTCGACCAACAACTTGCAGAGCCGGATACAGTTCAAGAAGTACCAGGGCACACCAAAGCTGGGGCCCGTCTCCGGCGATCGACGATCAGCACGGGCACTGCTGCCCTCCGTGCACATGCAGCTCCATACAGTTGCCAGACATCGACGTCTGGAGGGTGCGGGGGCGTGCAGCGTGTGTTGAATTTCTCACAGTTGCCCTAGGCAGACACCGCACCGGCAGCGAGCGCGGCTGTGGCGGGATGGCGACCAGACGAAGCCTAAACCCGGCCGGTGGACGGGAATGTCCCCCGCCGCGTCGCTGTCCCACGAATGGCTCGCGCTGCCGGTCGACGCAACGTACTAGCGACCCGCGACTGTCCCTGAAAGCGCCGCCGAGCTCAGACGACGTCGCCGCGTTCTATCCCACGAGAACTAGCTACCATGCCATGCGGCCGCACAGTGCTTAATGCATGGTTCGAGCAGGAGCCATCGCATCGCATGCATGGTGCCTGGCTGGCTGTAATGGAGTGACTGAAGCAACCAGATTTTCTGCCATTTACCAGTCCAATCCAACATCAGTACTAATGCTCTTTTGGCCAGTACCTCGCGGCCTGGAATCGGAAAGGAAGCTGGCCATCGAACGTATCGGACAAAGGAGTAAATTGCAGCTTGACTTCCTGCCTCCTATGCTCCTTGTTGGTAGCCGGCCGGCCATGAATGCGCACGGGAAGGATGGGCCTTCTCTGTCGCGGTAGGAGGCATGCACGGGCTGCGGTATCTCCGGCCCTGACGGAGCGATGTGGGGGGGGATCGCCGAACCTCCGGATTGACCTACTTGGCTTGGGCTGGACTAGCTACCTCATCACCAGCCTGGTGCAAGAACCCAGGTCTGCTCTCTGCTCTGCTTATTTCCAAAGGTCTTATCGAAAATTTTGTAGGGTAGTAACATTATGGGTTTGATTGGCGTGCACCTGGTTGTTGACTTGGTCTTTCTGAAGAGGTAGACTAGATTCGGGAGCAATGCTACACGTACAAATAATTACAGGCTTTTACAGGGGAGGATTGACTTGTGTATTTGTGATTGGTCAATAGGTTGTGGAGCCGGCCCACCCCCTCAAAATCAGGGAGGGGGCAAGTTTGTGATTGGTAAGTAGATAAAAAGAGCCTATAGAATTCTGTAATTGTCTATACGTCTAGCATTTTTGCTAGATTCGGTGATGGGCTCGCTGCATGGACGGCGCCGGATTTTGGGCACGTAGCACCTGGCATGTGAGATGCGAGAGGTGCCTCAGAAATGGCGTTCATCAGCCAGAGTCTAGAGCTGGCTGACTCGATGAATCCCTGGCCGGGTCCTCGTCCGCGCTTGTGCGCACCCCAGTAGTGAGTGTCAGACCAGGTCGCTGCTCTTCTCCGTACATCCGTGCGCGCGCATGCCGGCTCGCTCCGGCGCGTCCCAGGTGCGAGACCGCCGAGATTTGTGGCCAGCACGGACGCGCAACGGCGCACGCTGGTAGGCTGGTGCCTGGTGATCACACGTGCTGCCGGCACGCGCGACCCCAGCGGCCGTGCGCGCGGCGGAGTCGGAGATTCAAGAAACCGCCAAGCCGCGGCACCGCGCCGGGCGGGCCCCGATGTCCGATTTGTACCGTGCCGATCACATGCATGGCTCAGCTTTCCTGCTTGTTTGCTTCTCCGCGGCTCTGCCTCTCTCCGGTGCGGTATGCTCTATCCATCGGCGATCATCTGTTCCGCAGTAAGGGCTTCTTTGATTTGCAGGATCTGAAAAACACTTTGGTAGGAAAATAGCAGTAATAGGGTCTCATGACGCATAGAATTGTAAAGGAACTGGAAACACATGAATCGCCAATAGATGCTGTATAGTTGCACCACATGTAAAACACAGAATTTTCATGAAGATTGAGTGGATGCCATAGCTGTGATAGACTCAAAGGAATATTTCCAATATTTCTAATAGGTGTGTCCTCTTGCAAAGGTCAAATAGAACCGAAGAGTTAGAGAAACTATATGTTCATAGCTATATCTATGTCTATACTACTATATACTGGATAATTTTTTAAAATATTTTTTTATTAATTTGCAGAAATAATGCATGGTTTAGATATATTACACAAATAATACGGCAAGGGTCTGCTTCTCTGCTTCTCCGCCCAGGTCTGCTTCCCTGCTCGACTAATCATCTTGCAGGAGGACGATTAGTTCCAGTCGTCTTGCCCCAAGACTATGCCGTATTATTTGTGTAATATATCTCATGCATTATTTCTGTAAATTAATAAAAAATGTATTATTAAAAAAATAGCTATATAGTGTACGAGTTTTGAATTGTAGCTAGATCATCAATCCTAGCCATTGGTCTCCTAAATCTAATGGTTGAGAGTTGAAGGATTCACAATGAACAGTAGTCCGGAGTTGCATTTGTTGGATTCTAGAATCCTCCTGCCTTCTCTGCCATGTTGCATGTGTCAGGGCGTCAAGCTGAAAACAAAGAGACGAGAGACGTATGGTCATTGTGGGTTCTACCATGTACATCTTCATTTTTTCCTTTGGAAATTTCTGGGTGACACTAGGTGACAGGAAGTTTTGATCATACCGATTACCAATTTTCTATTACTTCGTTTCTGTAAGCGTACGTCGACTATATTTCATTTTCTCTGAATTCATTGCAAACTACTCCCTCCATTCACAAATATAAGATGTTCTATTTTTTTTTCTAAATTGGATGTATATAGACACATTTTAATGTGTTTGTTCACTCATTTAAGTCCATATGTAGTCTATATTAAAATATCCAAAACATCTTATATTTATGAATGGAGGCAGTATTGTATGCCTTTTTTCTAGCTGCCGTGGACAAAACCTGCTTTAGCTTCCGTGGACCTGGGCGCAAGGTGATTTCTGCACATCAGTGCATGAATTTCCTCCAGGGAGTTGCCTCCTTCACGTCGGGTGATGCATTTGAGTATCAACTGTAGAGTTTTTGTATGGACACCGCTGCATATCCATGACTTTTTCTCCTAATTAACTTTGCAGAGAACTTCCTTATAGTTTTGATGTGATGCAAATTGACAAAACTTGTATGTGAAATTTTAAAATTATAGTTCATGGCAAACTCAATTTTACCGCTCATGACATTGGAAATATTATACATCCCACGAATTTTTTTGTTTTCCCATGGTAAGCTACTGCCTCACCAACTAGCTAATTAGCGCCTCCTTAGCCACGTTTCTCTACAACACATGCAAAATTCTGAAATTGCTAGTACTTATCGGTGGCAAAATTAAGAGAATATGCCATGTGAAGACACTTGGTTTCATGTGTAGCCACAAGGTAAAATTAGGAATGCCACATGAAAATAGTATGTGATTCATGATTTATTTTCATGTA
This sequence comes from Triticum aestivum, assembly GCF_018294505.1. NCBI lineage: Eukaryota > Viridiplantae > Streptophyta > Magnoliopsida > Poales > Poaceae > Triticum > Triticum aestivum. The sequence continues at coordinate 432,184,136 of NC_057802.1, forward strand.
CCATTCCTAATTAGAATTCTTGTCTACGGCAAATAGATCATATACACCGTGGCAAGTTTAATTAACATAACATGGCAATTCTTACTTGTGTACCACACTAATTTTTTTTATCATTTTCAAAATAAAAAATTAACTAAATTTTCCATCTTTTCTTGTATACCACAAATTTCCTGAGATCTCCTGATGCCTATGAAAAATTCCCACATTTTTCTGCTCACGACAAATTCCTACATTTGCCATCTTTGCAAATAAGAAAAATCATAATATTGCAATCTTCCCATTACAAATTTCCAGAAAGTCACCATGTTTGTTAGATAACAAACTTCCTACATCCGCCTTTTGTTCATTTTCATCATATGTAGCATGGCATTTTCCATGTCACCTCTACACCTTTATAACACATCGTAATTTGGTTTGCTGACACATGGCAATTTTGAAAAAATTCCATTTCCAAAACGAAACTGCATTTCCCAAGCCTCATCTAAGTTTTTACCTACAATTGCCATGGCAATCAAGATTCTTTTATAATGACTTTTGGCAATTTAATTTCATTTTTCCTATGCCAACTGAATATACTTCCATTTATTACTTCCCTTCTTTTTGTGATGGCAAGATAACATGTGTGTCCCATTGAAAATTTGAAGTGTTTTTAGGGAAAATGGGTATTTTTGCCATGTCTCATCTACATTTCATTTTCAACATTTCCCATGGGCAATCAATATTATATTTATGTTTATACAACAAATGGCCTAAACTTGCCATGTGGCCATTTACAAATTTTTAAAACTTGCCATGTCTTTTAGAGAACAAAATCCGTAAAACTTGCAATCTGTCGATGGCAAAAATTTAAACCTGGCATCTTTTAAAACGAAAACAATCCTTATATTTTCCATGTGCCCATTACATATTACCCAAAAAGTTGCCATGTGTTTTTCTGGAGAACATTTTTTTCTTACATATCACCATGTGCCCATTGCAAATTCCTAAACTTTTTATCCACATTTGCCATGATCTACAAAGTTATTTTCCATGATTTTTGTACCATGGAAACCTTACTATATGGACCATACCAAATTTACTACACAAACCATAGCAAACTTAATTTATGGATCATGGAAATTTCTTTTTTTTAGCATGGCAAATTTACCAGAAAATCCATGTTACATTATCTACGATGAAAACTTTCTATGTTGCGCCATGGCAAATTCATATTTTGGACCATGTCAAACTAATTTTCTTACCATGGCAAATTTAGTTTTTACCATGGGCAAATTTTAGATTTGGAATTTGGAAAAATTATATTTGCACCATGGAAAATATATTTTTTGTTCTATGGAAAATTTATTTTGTTGGACCATGGTCAATAATTTTATTGTTTATTATTTACACCATGGCAATTTTATTAAGTACACGATGATAGTTTAATTGTAGTAGCTAACATGGCACTTACATTATCAATACCATGGCGATTTTTAATTTTATATCATAGAAATTTTATTAATTAGATCATGGCAGTTTCATTTTGTAGGTACAATTGCAATTTCATTATGTACACCATGAAATTTTTTATTATTAGACCATGGTAGTACTATTATATGTAGAATTGGTAATGTTTATATTTGGGACCAATGGCAAATTTTATGGTAATTTGATTTTTCATAAGTATGGCAAATGGAAAATCGTTTTGCAATTTTCCCAGGTGCTTGTGTTCATTATTGTAATGTAGACCATGAAAATTTTAGTAGTTGTCCTCTATCATGGCATTATTTTGAGGTATTTTGTGTGTGTGGTAGTGTTAACAAGTATACCATTACGATTTTATCAGCTAATCCATGGCAATTCTTATATATTTTTTGTTAGCTATTCTTTTTTACATACGAATTTCTAGATTATTGTGGCCTTTTTATTGTAAAATGTTTTCTAGGTTTTTTTGGTTGGGTTTCTGTATTTTTTGGTGTTTAGTACCTAGATTTTTTAGCAGAACTTTAGTACCTACTCCCTCCATCCACAAAAGACCGTACGTTTGGAGATTTACACAGAGACCAAGAAACAAAATGGGTGATCCGCGCAAAATGTGTAGGTACATTTGGGGTTTAGTACCTAAGCAAAATGAGTGATCCGCGCAGGGCTTCGCCTAAGCACTACAACAATATGACCAAAGCAGTAAACGGTGGAGGGGGCACCGCACATGGCTAAGAAACAATTGATGCGCTTTGGGGTGCCCCCTGCCCCGCATATAAAGGAGGAGAGGGGAGGAGGCCGACCTAGGGGGCGCGCCAAGTGGGAGGAGTCCCACTTGGACTCCTAGTCCAATCCGCCCCCCCTTCCTTTCATCGGAGGTTGAAAGGGGGAAGGAGAGGGAGAGGGAGAGGGAGAAGGAAAGGGGGCCGCGCCCCCTCCCCTTGTCCAATACGGACTCCCCATGGGGGGCGCGCGCCACCCCTTTGTGGGCTGCCCTCTCTCTCCCCTATGGCCCATGTGGCCCATTACTTTCCTCGGGGGGTTCCGGTAACCCCTCGGTACTCCGATAAATACCCGAAACCATTCCGGTGTCCGAATACTATCGTCCAATATATCAATCTTTACCTCTCGGCCATTTCGAGACTCGTCGTCATGTCTGTGATCTCATCCGGGACTCCGAACAATCTTCGGTCAACAAAACACATAACTCATAATACAAATCGTCATAGAACGTTAAGCGTGCGGACCCTACGGGTTCGAGAACTATGTAGACATGATCGAGACACATCTCCGATCAATAACCAACAGTAGAACCTAGATTCTCATATTGGTTCCTACATATTCTACGAAGATCTTTATCAGTCAACCCACAATGACAACATATGTTATTCCCTTTGTCATATGTATGTTACTTGCCCGAGATTCGATCATCGGTGTCTTCATACCTAGTACAATCTCATTACCGGCAAGTATCTTTACTCATTCCGTAATGCATCATCCCGCAACTAACTCAATAGTCACATTGCTTGTAAGGCTTATCATGATGTGCATTACCGAGAGGGCCCAGAGATACCTCTCCGATACTTGGAGTGAAAAATCCTAATCTCGATATATGCCAACCCAACAAACACCTTCGGAGACACCTGTAGAGCATCTTTATAATCACCCAGTTACGTTGTGACGTTTGATAGCACACAAGGTGTTCCTCCGGTATTCGGGAGTTGCATAATCTCATAGTCAAAGGAATATGTATAAGTCATGAAGAAAACAATAGCAATGAAACTTAACAATCATTATGCTAAGCTAACGGATGGGTCTTGTCCATCACATCATTCTCCTAATGATGTGATTCCGTTCATCAAATGACAACACGTGTCTATGGTCAGGAAACTTAACCATCTTTGCTTAACGAGCTAGTCTAGTAGAGGCATGCATAGTAGGGACACTTTTGTTTTGTCTATGTATTCACACATATATCAAGTTTTTGGTTAATACAATTCTAGCATGAATAATAAACATATATCATGATATAAGGAAATATAAATAACAACTTTATTATTGCCTCTAGAGCATATTTCCTCCAGTCTCCCACTTTCACTAGAGTCAATAATCTAGATTACATTGTAATGATTCTAACACCCATGGTGTCTTGGTGTTGATCATGTTTTGCTCGTGGAAGAGGCTTAGTCAACGGGTCTGCAACATTCACAACCGTATGTATTTTGCAAATCTCTATGTCTCCCTCCTTGACTTGATCACGGATTGAGTTGAAGCGTCTCTTGATGTGTTTGGTTCTCTTGTGAAATCTGGATTCCTTCGCTAAGGCAATTGCTCCAGTATTGTCACAAAAGATTTTCATTGGACCCAATGCACTAGGTATTACACCTAGATCGGATATGAACTCCTTCATTTGCTGCTTCCGAAGCAGCTATAAACTCCGCTTCCCACGTAGATCCCGCCACGACGCTTTGCTTGGAACTGCACCAACTGACAGCTCCACCATTCAATATAAATATGTATCCCGTTTGCAACTTAGACTCATCCGGATCAGTGTCAAAGCTAGCATCAACGTAACCATTTACGACGAGCTCTTTGTCACCTCCATAAATGAGAAACATATCCTTAGTCCTTTTCAGGTATTTCAGGATGTTCCAGACCACTGTCCAGTGATCCACTCTTGGATTACTTTGGTACCTCCCTGCTAAACTTATAGCCAGGCACACATCAGGTCTGGTACACAGCATTGCATACATGATAAAACCTATGGTTGGGGCATAGGGAATGACTTTCATTTTCTCTCTATCTTCTGCAGTGGTCGGGCATTGAGTCTGACACAATTTCACACCTTGTAACACAGGCAAGAACCCTTTCTTTGACTGATCCATTTTGAACTTCTTCAAAACTTTATCAAGGTATGTACTTTGTGAAAGTCCAATTAAGCGTCTTGATCTATCTCTATAGATCTTGATGCCTAATATATAAGCAGCTTCACTGAGGTCTTTCATTGGAAAATTCTTATTCAAGTATCCTTTTATGCTATCCAGAAATTCTATATCATTTCCAATCAACAATATGTCATCCACATATAATATTAGAAATGCTACAGAGCTCCCACTCACTTTCTTGTAAATACAGGCTTCTCCGAAAGTCTGTATAAAACCATATGCTTTGACCACACTATCAAAGCGTATATTCCAACTCCAAGATGCTTGCACCAGTCCATAAATGGACCGATGGAGCTTGCACACTTTGATAGCACCTTTAGGATCGACAAAACCTTCTGGTTGCATCATATACAACTCTTCTTTAAGAAATCCATTAAGGAATGCAATTTTGACATCCATTTGCCAAATTTCATAATTATAAAATGCGGCAATTGCTCACATGATTCGGACAGACTTAAGCATCGCTACGGGTGAGAAGGTCTCACCGTAGTCAACTCCTTGAACTTGTCGAAAACCTTTCGCAACAAGTCAAGCTTTGTAGACAGTAACATTTCCATCAGCGTCAGTATTCTTCTTGAAGATCCATTTATCCTCTATGGCCTGCCGATCATCGTGCAAGTCAACCAAAGTCCAAACTTTGTTCTCATACATGGATCCCATCTCAGATTTCATGGCCTCAAGCTATTTCACGGAATCTGGGCTCGTCATCGCTTCCTCATAGTTCATAGGTTCGTCATGGTCTAGTAACATGACTTCCAGAAAAGGATTACTGTACCACTCTGGTGCGGAACGTACTCTTGTTGACCTACGAGGTTCGGTAGTAACTTGATCTGAAGTTTCATGATCATCATCATTAGCTTCCTCAATAATTGGTGTAGGCATCGCGGAAACATTTTTCTGTGATGAACTACTTTCCAATTCAGGAGAAGGTACAATTACCTCATCAAATTTACTTTCCTCCCACTACTTCTTTTGAGAGAAACTTCTTCTCTAGAAAGGATCCATTCTTAGCAACAAATATCTTGCCTTCGGATCTGTGATAGAAGGTGTACCCAACAATTTCTATTGGGTATCCTATGAAGACGCACTTCTCCGATTTGGGTTCGAGCTTATCAGGCTGAAGCTTTTTCACATAAGCATCGCAACCCCAAACTTTAGGAAACGACAGCTTAGGTTTCTTGCCAAACCACAGTTCATATGGTGTCTGCTCAACGGATTTAGATGGTGCCCTTATTTAACGTGAATGCAACTGTCTCTAATGCATAACCCCAAAACGATAGTGGTAAATCGGTAAGAGACATCATAGATCGCACCATATCTAATAAAGTACAGTTATGACATTCGGACACCCCATTACGCTGTGGTGTTCCAGGTGTCATGAGTTGCGAAACTATTCCACATTGTTTTAAATGAAGACCAAACTCGTAACCCAAATATTCGCCTTCGCGATCAGATCGTAGAAACTTTATTTTCTTGTTACAATGATTTTCCACTTCACTCTGAAATTCTTTGAACTTTTCAAATGTTTCAGACTTGTGTTTCATTAAGTAGATATACCCATATCTTCTCAAATCATCTGTGAAGGTCAGAAAATAACGATACCCGCCGTGAGCCTCAACACTCATCGGACCGCATACATCAGTATGTATTATTTCCAATAAGTCAGTGGCTCGCTCCATTGTTCCGGAGAACGGAGTTTTAGTCATCTTGCCCATGAGGCATGGTTCGCAAGCATCAAGTGATTCATAATCAAGTGATTACAAAAGCCCATCCGCATGGAGTTTCTTCATGCGCTTTACACCAATATGACCTAAACGGCAGTGCCACAAATATCTTGCACTATCATTATTAACTTTGCATCTTTTGGCATCAATATTATGAATATGTGTATCACCACGGTCGAGATTCAACAAAAATAGACCACTCATCAAGGGTACATGACCATAAAAGATATTACTCATATAAATAGAACAAACATTATTCTCTGATTTAAATGAATAACCGTCTTGCATCAAACAAGATCCAGATATAATGTTCATGCTCAACGCTGGCACCAAATAACAATTATTCAAGTCTAAAACTAATTCCGAAGGTAGATGTAGAGGTAGCGTGCCGACGGTGATCACATCGACCTTGGAACCATTTCCGACACGCATCGCCACCTCGTCCTTAGCCAATCTTCGTTTAATCCGTAGCCCCTGTTTCGAGTTGAAGATATGAGCAACAAAACTAGTATCAAATACCCTGGCGCTTACGAGCATTAGTAAGGTACACATCAATAACATGTATATCAAATATACCTTTCACTTTGCCATCCTTCTTATCTTCCAAATATTTGGTGTAGTTCCGCTTCCAGTGACCAGTTCCTTTGAAGTAGAAGCACTCAGTTTTAGCCTTAGGTCTAGACTTGGGTTTCGCCTAAGCACTACGACAAATATGACCGGAGGAGTAAACGGTGGAGGGGGGCACCGCACATGGCTAAGAAACAATTGATGTGCTTTGGGGTGCCCCCTGCCCCCGTATATAAAGGGTAGGGGAGGAGGCCGACCTAGGGGGCGCGCCAAGTGGTAGGGGTCCCACTTGGACTCCTAGTCCAATTCGCCCCCCCCCCTACATTCATCGGAGGGGGAAAGGGGGAAGGAGAGGGAGAGGGAGAAGGAAAGGGGGGCCGCGCCCCCTCCCCTTGTCCAATTAGGACTCCCCATGGGGGGCGCGCGCCGCCCCTTTGTGGGCTGCCCTCTCTCTCCCCTATGGCCCATGTGGCCTATTACTTTCCCCGGGGGGTTCCGGTAACCCCTCGATACTCCCATAAATACCCGAAACCTTCCGAAACCATTCTGGTGTCCGAATACTATCGTCCAATATATCAATCTTTACCTCTCGACCATTTAGAGACTCCTCGTCATGTCCATGATCTCATCCGGGACTCTGAACAATCTTCGGTCACCAAAACACATAACTCATAATACAAATCGTCATAGAACGTTGAGCGTGCGGACCCTACGAGTTCAAGAACTATGTAGACATGATCGAGACACATCTCCGATCAATAACCAACAGTGGAACCTGGATGCTCATATTGGTTCCTACATATTCTATGAAAATCTTTATCGGTTAAACCGCAATGACAACATACGTTATTCCCTTTGTCATCGGTATGTTACTTGCCCGAGATTCGATCGTCGGTGTCTTCATACCTAGTTCAATCTCATTACCGGCAAGTCTCTTTACTTGTTCTGTAATGCATCATCCCGCAACTAACTCATTAGTCACATTGCTTGTAAGGCTTATCATGATGTGCATTACCGAGAGGGCCCAGAGATACCTCTCCGATACTTGGAGTAAAAAATCCTAATCTCGATCTATGCCAACCCAACAAACACCTTCAGAGACACCTGTAGAGCATCTTTATAATCACCCAGTTACATTGTGACGTTTGATAGCACACAAGGTGTTCCTCTGGTATTCGGGAGTTGCATAATCTCATATTCAAAGGAATATGTATAATTCATGAAGAAAGCAATAGCAATAAAACTTAACGATCATTATGCTAAGCTAACGGATGGGTCTTGTCCATCACATCATTCTCCTACTGATGTGATTTTTTTTCATCAAATGACAACACATGTCTATGGTCAGGAAACTTAATCATCTTTGATTAACGAGCTAGTCTAGTAGAGGCATAGTAGGGACACTTTTGTTTTGTCTATGTATTCACACATATATTATGTTCCCGGTTAATACAATTCTAGCATGAATAATAAAAATTTATCATGATATAAGGAAATATAAATAACAACTTTATTATTGCCTCTAGGGAAAATTTCCTTCAGTCTCCCACTTGCACTAGAGTCAATAATCTAGATTACATTGTAATGATTCTTACACCCATGGTGTCTTGGTGTTGATCATGTTTTGCTGTGGAAGAGGCTTATTCAACGGGTCTGCAACATTCAGATCTGTATGTATTTTGCAAATCTCTATGTCTCCCTCCTTGACTTGGTCACGGATGGAGTTGAAGCGCCTCTTGATGTGTTTGGTTCTCTTGTGAAATCTGGATTCCTTCGCTAAGGCAATTGCTCCAGTATTGTCACAAAAGATATTCATTGGACCCGATGCACTTGGTATTACACCTAGATCAGATATGAACTCCTTCATTTGCTGCTTCCGAAGCAGCTATGTACTCCACTTCACACGTAGATCCCACCACGACGCTTTGCTTGGAACGGCACCAACTGACAGCTCCACCATTCAATATAAATATGTATCCGGTTTGCAACTTAGAGTCATCCGTATCAGTGTCAAAGCTAGCATCAACGTAACCATTTACGACGAGCTCTTTGTCACCTCCATAAACGAGAAACATATCCTTAGTCCTTTTCAGGTATTTCAGGATGTTCTTGACCACTGTCCAGTGATCCACTCTTGGATTACTTTGGTTCCTCCCTGCTAAACTTATAGCAAGGCACACATCAGGTCTGGTTCACAGCATTGCATACATGACAGAACCTATGGTTGAGGCATAGGGAATGACTTTCATTTTCTCTCTATCTTCTGAAGTGGTCGGGCATTGAGTCTGACTCAATTCCACACCTTGCAACACAGGCAAGAACCTTTTCTTTGACTGATCCATTTTGAACTTCTTCAAAACTTTATCAAGGTATGTGCTTTGTGAAAGTCCAATTAAGCGTCTTGATCTATCTCTATATATCTTGATGCCTAATATATTAGCAGCTTCATTGAGGTCTTTCATTGAAAAATTCTTATTCAAGTATCCTTTTATGCTATCCAGAAATTCTATATCATTTCCAATCAACAATATGTCATCCACATATAATATTAGAAATGCTACAGAGCTCCCACTCACTTTCTTGTAAATACAGGCTTCTCCGAAAGTCTGTATAAAACCATATGCTTTGACCACACTATCAAAGCGTATATTCCAACTCTGAGATGCTTGCACCAGTCCATAAATGGATCGCTGGAGCTTGCACACTTTGTTAGCACCTTTAGGATCGACAAAACCTTCTGGTTGCATCATATACAACTCTTCTTTAAGAAATCCATTAAGGAATGCAGTTTTGACATCCATTTGCCAAACTTCATAATCATAAAATGCGGCAATTGCTAACATGATTCGGATAGACTTAAGCATCGCTATGGATGAGAAGGTCTCATCGTAGTCAACTCCTTGAACTTGTCGAAAACCTTTCGCAACAAGTCAAGCTTTGTAGACAGTAACATTACCATCAGCGTCAGTCTTCTTGAAGATCCATTTATTCTCTATGGCTTGCCGATCATCGGGCAAGTCAACCAAAGTCCAAACTTTGTTCTCATACATGGATCCCATCTTAGATTTCATGGCCTCAACCCATTTCGCGGAATCTGGGCTCATCATCGCTTCCTCATAGTTCGTAGGTTCGTTATGGTCTGGTAACATGACTTCCAGAACAGGATTACCGTACCACTCTGGTGCGGAACGTACTTTGTTTGACCTATGAGGTTTGGTAGTAACTTGATCTGAAGTTTCATGATCATCATCATTAGCTTCCTCACTAATTGGTGTAGGCATCGCGGGAACAGTTTTCTGTGATGAACTACTTTCCAATTCAGGAGAAGGTACAATTACCTCATCAAGTTCTACTTTCCTCCCACTCACTTCTTTCAAGAGAAACTCCTTCTCTAGAATGGATCCATTCTTAGCAACAAATATCTTGCCTTCGGAGGTGTACCCAATAGTTTCTTTTGGTATCCTATTGATAAACCACAAGTATAGAGTATCGCAAAAGTTTTCGAGGGTAGAGTATTCAACCCAAATTTATTGATTCGACACAAGGGGAGCCAAAGAATATTCTCAAGTATTAGCAGTTGAGTTGTCAATTCAACCTCACCTGAAAGACTTAATATCTGCTGCAAAGTATTTAGTAGCAAAGTAATATGGAAGTAATGGTAATGGTAGCAAAAGTAACAGTAGCAGTTTTTGTAGTAATCGTAACAGTGGCAACGGAAAAGTAACTAAGCAAAGATCAATATGTGAAAAGCTCGTAGGCATTGGATCAGTGATGGATAATTATGTCGGATGCGATTCCTCATGCAATAGTTATAACATAGGGTGACACAGAACTAGCTTCAGTTCATCAATGTAATGTAGGCATGTATTCCGAATATAGTCATACGTGCTTATGGAAAAGAACTTGCATGACATCTTTTGTCCTACTCTCCCGTGGCAGCAGGGTCCTATTGGAAACTAAGGGATATTAAGGCCTCCTTTTAATAGAGTACCGGACCAAAGCATTAACAGTTAGTGAATACATGAACTCCTCAAACTACGGTCATCACCGGGAGTGGTCTCGATTATTGTCACTTCGGGGTTACTGGATCATAACACATAGTAGGTGACTATTGACTTGCAAGATAGGATCAAGAACTCACATATATTCATGAAAACATAATAGGTTCAGATCTGAACTCATGGCACTCGGGACCTAGTGACAAGCATTAAGCATAGCAAAGTCATAGCAACATCAATCTTAGAACATAATGGATACTAGGGATCAAACCCTAACAGAACTAACTCGATTACAAGATAAATTTCATCCAACCCATCACCGTCCTGCAAGCCTATGATGGAATTACTCACGCACAGCGGTGAGCATCATGAAATTGGTGATGGAGGATGGTTGATAATGATGACGGCGACGGATTCCCCTCTCCGGAGCCCCGAACGGACTCCAAATCAGCCCTCCCGAGAGAGATTAGGGCTTGGCGGCGGCTCCGTATTGTAAAACGCGATGAATCCTTCTCTCTGATTTTTTTCTCCCCGAACGTGAATATATGGAGATGGATTTGAGGTCGGTGGAGTCTCAGGGGGGCCACGAGGCAGGGGGCGCGCCCCAGGGGGGTGGGCACGCCCTCCACCTTCGTGGATAGGGTGTGGGCCCCCTGGTGTTGATTCTTTCGCCAGTATTTTTATTTATTCCAAAAATATTCTCCGTGAAGTTTCAGGTCATTCCGAGAAATTTTATTTCTGCACAAAAATAACACCATGGCAATTCTGCTGAAAACATCGTCAGTCCGGGTTAGTTCCATTCAAATCACGCATGTTAGAGTCCAAAACAAGGGCAAAAGTGTTTGGAAAAGTAGATATGATGGAGACGTATCAACTCCCCCAGGCTTAAACCTTTGCTTGCCCTCAAGCAATTTAGTTGACAAACTGAAAGTGATGAAGAAAAACTTTTACAAACTCTGTTTGCTCTTGTTGTTGTTGTAAATATGTAAAGCCAGCATTCAAGTTTTCAGCAAAGATTATGAACTAACCATATTCACAATAACACTTAGGTCTCATGTTTACTCATATCAATGGCATAATCACCTAGCGAGCAATAATAATAAATCTCAGATGACAACACTCTCTCAAAACAATCATAATATGATATAACAAGATGGTATCTCGCTAGCCCTTTCTGAGACCGCAAAACATAAATGCAGAGCACCTCTGAAGATCAAGGACTAACTAGACATTGTAATTCATGGTAAAACAGATCCAGTCATACTCAATGTAAACTAATAGTAATGCATGCAAATGACAGCGGTGCTCTCCAACTGGTGCTTTTTAATAAGTGGATGATGACTCAACATAAAAGTAAATAGATATGCCCTTCACAGAGGGAGGCAGGGATTTGTAGAGGTGCCAGAGCTCAATTTTTGAAATAGAGATAAATAATATTTTGAGTGGCATACTTTCATTGTCAACATAACAACCGAGAGATCTCGATATCTTCCATGCTACACACATTATAGGCGGTTCCAAAACAGAGTGGTAAAGTTTATGCTCCCCCGCCACCAACAAGCATCAATCCATGGCTTGCCCGAAACAACGGGTGCCTCCAACTAACAACAGTCCTGGGGGAGTTTTGTTTGCAATTATTTTGATTTGGTTTGAGCATGGGACTGGGCATCCCGGTTACCGGCCATTTTCTCGTGAATGGTGAGCGGAGTCCACTCGTCGTGAGAATAACCCACCTAGCATGGAAGATGTAGACAACCCTAGTTGATACATGAGCTATTCGAGCATACAAATCAGAATTTCATTTGAAGTTTAGAGTTTGGCACATACAAATTTACTTGGAACGGCAGGTAGATACCGCATATAGGAAGGTATGGTGGACTCATATGGAATAAATTTGGGGATTACGAAAGTGGATGCACAAACAGTATTCCCGCTTAGTACAAGTGAAGGCTAGAAAAAGACTGAGAAGCGACCAACTAGAGAGCGACAACAGTCATGAACATGCATTAAAATTAATCAACACTGAGTGCAAGCATGAGTAGGATAGAACTCACCATGAACATTAATATCGTGGAGGCTATGTTGATTTTGTTTCAACTACATGCGTGAACATGTGCCAAGTCAAGCCACTTGAATCGTTCAAAGGAGGATACCACCCTATCATACCACATCACAACTATTTTAATAGCATGTTGGCACGCAAGGTAAACCATTATAAACTCCTAGCAAATTAAGCATGGCATGAGCAACTATAATCTCTAATTGTCATTGCAAACATGTCTCATTCATAATAGGCTGAATCAGGAATTCTGAACTAATCATATTTACAAAAACAAGATAGGTCGAGTTCATACTAGCTTTTCTCATCTTAATCAGTCCATCATATATCGTCATTATTGCCTTTCACTTGCACGACCGAACGGTGTGGATAATAATAATAGTGCACGTGCATTGGACTAAGCTGGAATCTGCAAGCATTCAATACAAGGGAGAAGACAAGGTAATATGGACTCTTGGTTAAATCAACAATAATGCATATGAGAGCCACTCAACATTTTCATCATGGTATTCTCCTCTCGACCCCCAAATAAAAGAAAAGAAACAAAACTATTTACACGGGAAAGCTCCCAACAAGCAAAAGAAGAACAAGAAATCTTTTTGGGTTTTCTTTTAATTATTACTACTACACGCATGGAAAGTAAACTAGCTAAAAGCTACAACTAATATTTTTTGGTTTTTTTCTTAAGGTTTTTCAAACACACAAGAAGAAGGCTTAGAAAAGAAAATAAGCTAGCATGGATAGTACAGTGAAAAAGTATGAGCACCGACAACTGGCATGAGTGTGTGAACATGAATGTAATGTCGGTGAGCAATACGTACTCCCCCAAGCTTAGGCTTTTGGCCTAAGTTGGTCTATGCCCATGGATGGCCTGGCGGATATCCAAAGTTGTAGCTGGGGCCGTACTGAGATGCAGCAGCTACTGCCTGACGAGATGCAGCTTGGAGGCGAGCTGCCTCCGTCCTCCTTTCATACTCGTTCGCCTCCTCCCTGGTTATAACATATCTCCTTTTTGCCTAAAATTCAAAGAAAGTAGGAGCAGGGAGAGCAACATGGACAGTGCGGCGTCTGTTGAAGATTAGTCGGTACTGGAGGAACTGTTCATTCCTCTCAACAAATTGATGGCGGACCATAACGTTATAATCAAGATAAGCAGGAGGTAACTCCAAATCATTTCTATGTATGGGTACATCAAGATAATTAGCTACACGAGCTGCATAAATTCCACCAAACAAGTCTCCACTTAAACCGTTAAGATACAACCTTCGTGCAACAATAGCCCCCAAGTTACATTTTTATCACCTAATACCGCACTTTTGAGGACACAAAGATCTGGAACGCACATGTGACAAGCTTCATCTCTACTGTTAATGCATCTACCTATAAAGAGAGCAAAATAATGTATAGAAGGAAAATGAATGCTCCCTATGGTAGCTTGTGTGATTTCTCTAGATTCCCCCACAGTGATACTAGCAAGAAAATCTTTATATTCAGATTTGCGAGGTTCACTAACATTGCCCCACTGCGGGAGTTTGCAAGCATTACTAAAATCTTCTAGGTCCATGGTATATGATTTATCATAAAGATGAAATAAAACAGTGTGAGAATTGCACGAGGATGTAAGTTTAAACCTTCTCACAAATGAATCAGTTAGGTATCGATATTGCGGGCACTTATCTGACACGAAGTCCTCAAGATCAGCATTACGCACATATGCGTCAAATTCATCCTTGATACCTGCCCGAACCATAAACTCCTCTGACGGCCATTGGCAAGGCCGCACTTGAGCTTCCCTCGGTAGTTCAGTGTCCGGCTCACGTATCGCGAGCCTTGGGCCTTGCTTCCTTGAGGAACCACCTTGGTACATTTTCCTAAACATATTTCTTCCTGTGAAAAATTTCTGAAATTTTTAGTGACTCAAAATAAAAGTGATCCAAACTCAACAAGATTGATAGCAACCACTCCCACAAGTGCCTAGAAGCTATATTATGCATTAGAACTACTTGGGACCATATAAATTTGACATGCAAGCTCAAGAACAGGGTCACCTAAGCAGCAAAAATTTGCAATAAATAAAGCACTAGAACAAAAACTAATTGGACCATTGGAGGAGTCACATACCCAAGAACAATCCCCCAAAACAGTTTTGTGAATGGAGCTTTGAGCAAACAGATCGAAAATGGCAGCAAGATGAGCTAGAACACGGGTTTGAGCTATGGGAGGATTTTTTTTCTGGAGGAAGACGAAGTGAGTGGGTGCAGGAATAAGTGGAGGCGGTCCACGTGGGGTCCACGAGGCAGGGGGCGTGCCCCAGGGGGGTGGGAGCACCCTGGACTCTCGTGGCCATATGGTGGGTCCCCCTGGTGTGTTCTCAGTGCCAGATATTCTTAAATATTCTACAAAAAATCATATTTCAATTTCAGGACATTTGGAGAACTTTTATTTTCGGGGTATTTTTTATTGCAAGGATAATTCAGAAAACAGACAAAAAAAATACTATTTTTGCTTTATTAGATCTAAATAACAGAAAGTAAAAGGAGGGTACAAAGAGTTGTGCTTTCTAACTTCATCCATCTCATGCTCATCAAAAGGAATCCACTAACAAGGTCGATCAAGTCTTGTTAACAAACTCTTTCCGAATCGCATGAAACCGGAGAATTTTCAAATAACACTAAGTTACCTCAACGGGGATATGCACATCCCCAACAATAAGAATATCATATTTCTTCTTGATAGTAGGAAGAGGAAATTCAAAACCTCCAATAGTAATCGTTGGAATTTTTCCAATAGAATTTATACTGTGGACTTGAGGTTATTTCCTCGGAATGCTCATTACGATTAACATGAAAAGTGACATTGCCTTTGTTGCAATCAATAACATCCCCTGCAGTATTCAAAAAGGGTCTACCAAGAATAATAGACATACTATCATCCTCGGGAATATCAAGAATAACAAAGTCCGTTAAAATAGTAACGTTTGCAACCACAACAGGCACATCCTCACAAATACCGACAGGTATAGCAGTTGATTTATCGGCCATTTGCAAAGATATTTCAGTAGTGTCAACTTATTCAAATCAAGTCTACGATATAAAGAGAGAGGCATAACACTAACACCGGCTCCAAGATCACATAAAGCAGTTTTAAAATAGTTTCTTTTAATGGAGCATGGTATACTTGGTACTCCTGGATCTCGAAGTTTCTTAGGTATTCCACCTTTAAAATTATAATTAGCAAGCATGGTGGAAATTTCAGCTTCCGGTATCTTTCTTTTATTTGTAACAATATCTTTCATGTACTTAGCATAAGGATTCATTTTAAGCATATCAGTCAAACGCATAGGCAAAAAGATAGGTCTAATCATTTCAGCAAAGCGCTCAAAATCCTCCTCATCCTTTTTGTTGGATGGTTTTGGAGAAAAAGGCATGGGTTTCTGAACCCATGGTTCTCTTTCTTTACCGTGCTTCCTAGCAACAAAGTCTCTCTTATCATAACGTTGATTCTTCGATTGTGGGTTATCAAGATCAACAGTAGGTTCAATCTCTTCATCATTGTTATTGCTAGGTTGAGCATCATCATGAACATCATCATTAACATTATCACTAGGTTCATGTTCATTACCAGATTGTGTTTCAGCATCAGAAATAGAAATATCATTGGGATTCTCAGGTGTGTCAACAACAGGTTCACTAGAAGCATGCAAAGTCCTATCATTTTTCTTTTTCTTCTTTTTAGAAGGACTAGGTGCATCAACATTAGTTCTCTGAGAATCTTGCTCAATTCTCTTAGGGCAGCCCTCAGGATACAAAGGTTCCTGAGTCATTCTACACCCTCTAGTCACAACTCTAATAGCATTATCATTTTTCTTATTATTCAATTCACTGAGCAAATCATTTTGAGCCTTAAGCACTTGTTCTACTTGACTGGTAACCGTAGAAGCATGTTTACTAATAAGTTTAAGTTCACCTTTAACTCTAGACATATAATCACTCAAGTGTTCAATCATATAAGCATTACGTTTCAATTGTCTACCAACATAAGCATTGAAGTTTTCTTGTTTAACAATAAAATTATCAAACTCATCCAAGCATTGGCTAGAAGACTTATAACGAGGAATATCACCTTCATCAAATCTATAGAGAGAATTTATCTTTACTACCTGTGTCAGGTTATCAAGACCATGTATTTCTTCAATAGGTGGTAAATTCTTAACATCTTCAGCTTTAATACCCTTTTCTTTCATAGATTTCTTTGCCTCTTGCATATCTTCAGGACTGAGAAATAGAATACCCCTCTTCTTAGGAGTTGGCTTAGGAGTTGGTTCAGGAAGTGTCCAATCATTATCATTACTCAATATATTATTCAATAGCAATTCAGCTTGCTCAGCAGTTCTTTCCCTGAAAACACAACCAGCACAACTATCCAGGTGGTCTCTGGAAGCCTCGGTTAGTCCATTATAAAAGATATCAAGAATTTCATTTTTCTTGAGAGGATGATCAGGCAAAGCATTGAGTAATCGGAGAAGCCTCCCCCAAGCTTGTGGGAGACTCTCTTCTTCAATTTGCACAAAATTATATATTTCCCTTAAGGCAGCTTGTTTCTTATGAGCGGGAAAATATTTAGCAGAGAAGTAATAAATCATATCCTGGGGACTACGCACACAACCAGGAGTAAGAGAATTAAACCATGTTTTAGCATCACCCTTTAATGAGAACGGAAATAACTTAAGGATATAGTAGTAACGATTTTTTCCCCATGAGTGAATAGGGTGGCTATATCATTTAATTTAGTAAGATGTGCCACAACAGTTTCAGATTCATAGCCATAAAAAGGATCAGATTTAACCAAAGTAATTAACTCGGGATCGATAGAGAAATCATAATCCTTA
Source organism: Triticum aestivum (assembly GCF_018294505.1). Taxonomy (NCBI): domain Eukaryota; kingdom Viridiplantae; phylum Streptophyta; class Magnoliopsida; order Poales; family Poaceae; genus Triticum; species Triticum aestivum. Next base: position 432,201,778 of record NC_057802.1, read on the forward strand.
TCAGAAATACAGATAGGTGAAGTAGCAAAAGCAGGGTCATATTTCATTCTATCATTCAAAGATTTTTCTTTCAGCTTAGCAAATAGTTTCTTAAGATCATATCTATCTTTGCAAGCAAAAAAAGTCTCTGGCATTTCTTCATCCATAACATAACCCTCAGGTACATCAGGCAATTCATATCTAGGGGGAGAATCTTCATCATCACTTTCATCAATATTATCGGTTTCAATAATTTTCTTCTCTCTAACCCTAGCAAGTTGTTCATCAAGAAATTCACCTAATGGCACAGTATTATCAAGCATAGAAGTAGTTTTATCATAACTATCATGCAAAGCAGAAGTGGCATCATCAATAACATGCGACATATCAGAATCAATAGCAGGAGTAGGTGTCGCAAGTTTACTCATAACAGAAGTTGAATCAAGTGCAGAGCTAGATGGCAGATTTTTACCTCCCCTCGTAGTTGAGGGATAAATCTTGGTTTTTTTGTCTTTCAAGTTCCTCATAGTGATCAGCTGATATAAATCCCAAGTGACTCAAAGAATAGAGCTATGCTCCCCGACAACGGCGCCAGAAAATAGTCTTGATAAGCCACAAGTATAGGGGATCGCAATAGTTTTCGAGGGTAGAGTAATCAACCCAAATTTATTGATTCGACACAATGGGAGCCAAAGAATATTCTCAAGTATTAGCAGTTGAGTTGTCAATTCAACCACACCTGAAAGACTTAATACCTGCAGCAAAGTATTTAGTAGCTAAGTAATATGGAAGTAACGGTAACAGTGGCAAAAGTAACAGTAGCAGTTTTTGTAGTAATCGTAACAGTGGCAATGGAAAAGTAACTAAGCAAAGATCAATATGTGAAAAGCTCGTAGGCATTGGATCAGTGATGGATAATTATGTCAGATGTGATTCCTCATGCAACAGTTATAACATAGGGTGACACAGAACTAGCTCCAGTTCTTCAATGTAATGTAGGCATGTATTCCGAATATAGTCATACGTGCTTATGGAAAAGAACTTGCATGACATCTTTTGTCCTACCCTCCCATGGCAGCGGGGTCCTATTGGAAACTAAGGGGTATTAAGGCCTCCTTTTAATAGAGTACCAGACCAAAGCATTAACACTTAGTGAATACATGAACTCCTCAAACTACGGTCATCACCGGGAGTGGTCCCGATTATTGTCACTTCGGGGTTACCGGATCATAACACATAGTAGGTGACTATTGAATTGCAAGATAGGTTCAAGAACTCACATATATTCATGAAAACATAATAGGTTCAGATCTGAACTCATGGCACTCGGGCCCTAGTGACAAGCATTAAGCATAGCAAAGTCATAGCAACATCAATCTTAGAACATAATGGATAATAGGGATCAAACCCTAACAAAACTAACTCGATTACATGACAAACCTCATCCAACCCATCACCGTCCAGCAAGCCTACAATGGAATTACTCACGCACGGCGGTGAGCATCATGAAATTGGTGATGGAGGATGGTTGATGATGACGACGGCGACAGATTCCCCTCTCCGGAGCCCCGAACGGACTCCAGATCAGCCCTCCCAAGAGAGATTAGGGCTTGGTGGCGGCTCTGTATCGTAAAACGCGATGAATCCTTCTCTCTGATTTTTTCTCCCCGAACATGAATATATAGAGTTGGAGTTGAGGTCGGTGGAGTCTCAGGGGGGGCCCATGAGGCAGGTGGGAGCGCCCTCCACCCTCGTGGACAGGGTGTGGGCCCCCTGGTGTTGATTCTTTCGCCAATATTTATTATTTATTCCAAAAATATTCTCTGTGAAGTTTCAGGTCATTCCGAGAACTTTTATTTCTGCACAAAAATAACACCATGGCAATTCTGCTGAAAACAGCGTTAGTCCGGGTTAGTTCTATTCAAATCATGCAAGTTAGAGTCCAAAACAAGGGCAATAGTGTTTGGCAAAGTGGATACGATGGAGACGTATCACCTATGAAGACGCACTTCTCCGATTTGGGTTCGAGCTTATCAGGCTGAAGCTTTTTCACATAAGCATTGCAACCCCAAACTTTAAGAAATGACAGCTTAGGTTTCTTGCCAAACCATAGTTCATATGGTGTCGGCTCAACGGATTTAGATGGTGCCCTTATTTAACGTGAATGCAGCTGTCTCTAATGCATAACCCCAAAACGATAGTGGTAAATCGGTAAGAGACATCATAGATCGCACCATATCTAATAAAGTACAGTTACGACGTTCGGACACACCATTACCCTGTGGTGTTCCAGGTGTCGTGAGTTGCGAAGCTATTCCACATTGTTTTAAATGAAGACCAAACTCGTAACTCAAATATTCACCTCCGTGATCAGATCGTAGAAACTTTATTTTCTTGTTACGATGATTTTCCACTTCACTCTGAAATTCTTTGAACTTTTCAAATGTTTAAGACTTGTGTTTCATTAAGTAGATATACCCATATCTGCTCAAATCATGTGTGAAGGTCAGAAAATAACGATACCCGCCGCGAGTGTGACGCCCGGATAATTAAGCTACAGTAACTTTCTACTAATGATGCCACGTCACCTCGATTACTGTTGTTAATCTCGCGTTAGTTCAAAACCGGATCGAAATTCAAATTCAAAATATGGCAAACAACAAAAGTTTTCAAAAATTAAAACTAAAATGTTCGGGTTGTTTCAAATAAATCGTAAGCAATTATGGTGGAGAGACCAAGCTTTGATAAAAAGTTTAAAGGCTCTAAAGTAATTAAAACAGCAGCTATGACAATTAATTAAATGCCTTTTAAAAATAATAATAATGCAAACTATTTTAATCAGGTGTCAAACTTTTTGGGGCAGTAGAATAAATTATAACATTAATTTAGGAGTTGTATTTATATTTTATAAAACAGGAATTAAAAGAATAAAATAGAAAAGAAAATATAAAAAAAAGGAAACAGAAAGGAAATAAAAGAGAGAGAGAGAACCCCCCTGGCCAACTGAGCCAAACGGCCCAGCCGGCCAGCCACTAACCCAGACGGCCCACCCATCTCCTCTCCATAACCCCCCGGGGAAACCCTAGCCCAACCGAACCCCCCCTTCCCCTCCCGACCCGATCTGGATCAGGAACGATCCCCACTCCCTCCTCTCTCTCTCGATCCAGTCTGGATCGGTGCCCCATCGCCCGATCCCGCCCACATCGTCGCCCCTCGCCACCGTTCGCCGGAGCCACCCCGTCACCGGAGCACCTCCTCGCCTTTTTCCCCGTCGGATCGCTCGAGCCGGAGCCGCTTGACCCCCCCTGCGAATCATCGCCGGACGCCGCCCCCGCGGTCCTCTCCGTCGCCGGCGCTCCCCGTCCCCGTCGCCGATGCCACCTCGCCGGACTGCTTCGCCTGCGTCGCCTTCGTCCCCGACCCCCTCCACGAGCCCCGCTGCCCCGTCCCTACAAACCTCGATGAGGCCACGGCCTCGTCCTCCTCCTTCCCTGCCTCTGATCAAGGCCGACCGCACACACGCGCGCCCGCACGGCCATAGCCGCGCCCTCTCCCCCGTGAGCCCCCGCCTCCCCTCCCTCCTCTCTTCGCCGCGCACGCACGCTCACCGCGCCACCGTAGCCCTCCCGCGTCCGCGCCTCGGGCTCACCAGGGTTTCGCGCGCGCCGTGCCCCGCGCCGTCGCCACGTTCAGCCGCGTCCGTGCCCACGCACCGGCCACCCCGTGCGTGCCCTGGGGGTCCCCAGCCCGTGCTCCCCACGTCGTCGCCCGTTACCGCCCCTGCTCCGCCGTGGTCGTCCCTCCCGCGCTGGCCGCTGCTGCTACTCTCCAACGCCTCGCCCGCGCGGCCCCGCTCCGCCCTGCCGCCCGCTTCCCCCCA
>NC_057802.1:432206131-432226157 GCF_018294505.1 Triticum aestivum
ACGCCCGATGCCCGGCTCCGCCCAGCGCCCGCAGCGCCCCTGCGCCCGTAGGCTGCTGGCCCGCGAGCCCGTTAGGCCCTCTGGGCAGCTGACCAATGGGGCCCAGCCCACAGAACGAAAAAGAAAAAAATGATTTAAAAAAATAATAAAATAATAAATTAATTAATAAATATATAAATAAAACAAATAATAAAAATAAATTTAATTAATTAATTAATTAATTAACTAAATTAATTAAGTTAATTAATCTTGTTTAAGCTAATCTAATTAGTTAATTAATTTAACTAAACAGTATTTAATTAGCTAACAGCCCCTGACAGGTGGGACCCACCTGTCAGGTTGACCAGGTCAACGGTCAACGTTGACTGCTGACGTCAGCATGACCTCATGCTGATGTCATAAATCCAAATTTCGAATTAAATTAAATAATTAATTAAATTCTTGAAATTAATAAATTCTTTTGAAAATCATCTCTTTTAATCCGTAACTCGGATGGAAATACTTTGTACATGAAAGTTGCTCAGAACGACGAGACGAATCCGGATACGCAGTCCGTTCGTCCACCACACGTCCCTAACCTATCGAACTCGCAACTTTTTCCCTCCGGTTCATCTGTCCGAAAATGCGAAACATCGGGAATACTTTCCCGGATGTTTCCCCCCTTCGCCGGTACCACCTCCTACCGCGTTAGGGCACACCTAGCACCGCGCATTGTCATGTCACGCATCGTCATGTTTATGTTTGCATTGTATTTACTGTTTCTTCCCCCCTCTTCTCTCCAGTAGACTACGAGACCGACACTTCTGCTGCCCAGTACGACTACGGAGTTGACGACCCCTCCTACTTGCCAGAGCAACCAGGCAAGCCCCCCCCCCTTGATCACCAGATATCGCCTATTCATCTCTATACTGCTTGCATTAGAGTAGTGTAGCATGTTACTGCTTTCCGTTAATCCTATACTGATGCATAGGCTGCCCTTGCTTCTACTTTTGTTACCTTTACCTGCAATCCTACATGCTTAGTATAGGATGCTAGTTATCCATCAATGGCCCTACATTCCTGTCCGTCTGCTGTGCTATACTATCGGGCCGTGATCACTTGGGCGGTGATCACGGGTATATACTTATATACTCTATACATGACACATGTGATGACTAAAGTCGGGTCGGCTCGTAGGAGTACCCGCAAGTGGATCTTTGTGGCGGAGCGACAGGGCAGGTTGAGACCGCCTAGGTGAGAGGTGGGCCTGGCCCTGGATGGCGTCCGCGGTTACTTCGGCATAACACGCTTAACGAGTTCTTGGTATTTGATCTGAGTCTGGCCATTTGGTCTATACGCACTAACCATCTACGCGGGAGTAGTTATGGGTATCCCGGCGTCGTGGCATCAGCCGAAGCCTTCGTGACGTCAGCGACTGAGTGGCGCGCGCCGGATTGGACTGGAACGCCACTAGGCTAGGTCTGCTTCCGGCCGCGTACGAAACGTGCAGGTGTGCATATGGCGATGGGCCCAGACCCCTGCGCGCATAGGGTTAGACCGGCGTGCTGACCTCTCTGTTGTGCTTAGGTGGGGCTGCGACGTGTTGATCTTCCGAGGCCGGGCATGACCCAGAAAAGTGTGTTCGGCCAAATGGGATCGAGCGTGTTGGGTTATGTGGTGCACCCCTGCAGGGAAGTTTATCTATTCGAATAGCCATGTCCCTCGGTAAAAGGACGACCCGAAGTTGTACCTTGACCTTATGACAACTAGAACCGGATACTGAATAAAATACACCCTTCCAAGTGCCAGATACAACCCGGTGATCGCTCTCTAACAGGGCGACGAGGAGGGGATCGCCGGGTAGGATTATGCTATGCGATGCTACTTGGAGGACTTCAATCTACTCTCTTCTACATGCTACAAGATGGAGATGGCCAGAAGCGTAGTCTTCGACAGGACTAGCTATCCCCCTCTTATTCTGGCATTCTGCAGTTCAGTCCACTGATATGCCCCTTTACACATATACCCTTGCATATGTAGTGTAGCTCCTTGCTTGCGAGTACTTTGGATGAGTACTCACGGTTGCTTCTCTCCCTCTTTTCCCCCTTTCCTTTCCACCTGGTTGTCGCAACCAGATGCTGGAGTCCAAGAGCCAGACGCCACCGTCGACGACGACTCCTACAACACTGGAGGTGCCTACTACTACGTGCAGGCCGCTGACAACGACCAGGAGTAGTTAGGAGGATCCCAGGCAAGAGGCCTGCGCCTCGTTCGATCTGTATCCCAGTTTGTGCTAGCCTTCTTAAGGCAAACTTGTTTAACTTATGTCTGTACTCAGATATTGTTGCTTCCGCTGACTCGTCTGTGATCGAGCACTTGTATTCGAGCCCTCGAGGCCCCTGGCTTGTATTATGATGCTTGTATGACTTATTTATGTTTTAGAGTTGTGTTGTGATATCTTCCCGTGAGTCCCTGATCTTGATCGTACACATTTGCGTGCATGATTAGTGTACGGTCAAATCGGGGGCATCACAAGTTGGTATCAGAGCCGACTGCCTATAGGAATCCCCCTTTCCAACTCCTTGGCCGAAGTCGAGTCTAGTCATTGAAAAAGTTTTTATTAACATGGCTGTGCGGCTTACGGGCCCACGTCGCCATTGGGAGGTAGCAGGATCTTTTATTCCTCGACCTTTACTCTGGGACTCTGAACTCTCTCCTATCCGGGTTAAATGATTTTGCTAAAAGGACTAACTGTAGGTTCTCGTAAATACTTTCTCCCGGAGAGCCCCTTCCGGCCAGATGATCGCCTGCTGCACCAGAAGATTCTGAAGACACTCTCTGATGCTTTCCCGAGACCCTTGTGCCCTTCGCCATTGCGATCCCTACCACCGATAAATCTTTATGGATAACTACATACTTTTATCGTTCATACCTTCATCCCCGGTTGCCCTTGTTATTACAAGGTGCCCTCAAATATTCTCCGATGTTCTCGAGACTTTGTGCTCGTTGCTTTTGCAATTCCCTACCACTGATCTATGGATAAATACTTACACCCGTCGTTCTTAATTTTATTCCAAGTTGATCTTGTTGATACAAGATGCCTCGAACCGCTCTCCGTTGTTCCAAGAATCCTTTGAGCTTACTGCTATACAGTTCTTTGTCACCTGAATACCCCTACGGATAATTCTCGCACTTACCGAGTATCCGCTCATCCCCAGTTGATTCAAGTATTTCACAAAAGTGTTCAAAATATCATTCGATCTTCGAAAATCCTCAGGAGCCTATTGCTCTTGAAATTCTTGTTTGCTTGCATTATGGTTAATCCCATAAGTCTCGTAATCTTACTGGCATCTTTTGTCATTATCATTTTGAGTCCGTTGATTCAATTTGTTGCGAATGCTCGCAATCCTCAATCATATCATAAATTCGTCCTTCCGGCTCAGACGTCATTTTAAACGTGAGCTGGATGTCGACCTATCAAATTGCCATCGATTGTACCCCTAAGCCTACTCAACTTATCCATCCTTGATCAGAGCGTTCCTTCTGACCCCCTGATTTGGAAATCATAATTCTTTTGCATTTGAACTTTGAGTTAGTCAGTTGTTTCTATAATCATATCTCCTTGCATTCTTCTTCCTCTGGTTGAGTACCGATGCTCACATCAGATCCCTTGTGGACCATCGGTTCCTTTGTTGGATTTTATCCGACAGTGTCCTTCCTATTGAATAACCTTGTGAACTTTTCCATGGGTATATAATGCCTTTGGTAAATTGTATCCTCTGTTTTCTCAACCATGCTCTGTTTTCGAGCTGGTGGTATTTACTAGTGAAGCTGGTGGTATATGTTTCCACGATACCCTGACGGGTTGAACCTATGCCTTCCTTAATATGTGTGAACTCAGAAGTTTTCACGAGTCATACTCATCTGGTATTTCACCAGGTAAAACTTTCAACACTAATGCCTTTATCAAAGCGAGGAGTGAATGGAAGGTTATACATTGAAGAAGTGGGAGTCGACCTTGAACCTTGCGTTCATGCCCATGGACACGATGTATAACTTATCATGGAAGCTGCTTGTAAAAATAATTACCCCCTTGTTATAAGTTCATCTTGTATCCGTGGTTCGATCATTTATGATCGTGGTTTCTGACCATGTTCTCCTTTAAATACCATTTCTCGTGCAAGTTTAAGCACTTGTCTTCTACAGAGTAATACCCCAGTCCAACCTCTACTTTGATTTGTCGTCGAGTATTACCCACCTGGTATCTCAAGATTATCACGGAACTGCATAACTTCTTATGAGTTCTTCATCAAGTGCTACATTCTCACTGATTCCAATTTTCCACGGGCTCTGAGTTATTAATCACGCAAAGACACCGATAACTGAACCGAGTCCGCACTACGGTTCAACAACTCTTAGTAATCTTCTTTAAGTACGAGTTTGTACCCAATCACGCCATTCCTAGCCTGTTTGGCTATATCATTATCTTGATGATTTTAACTGTGCTACCTGGACCTTCCCAGCGCACAAATTTCGACAGTGAGCTAATCTTGCGTCGATCTTCCTCGTCATATCACTTCTCCTTGAATAGCAAACTTGATTTCGAGTGTGTGCCCTACCCGTGGTTCCAATAACCTTTCGCTTTCATCATTCCTTTGACTTGATGTCATCGTCGATCAATTACATCTTCTTGAAAACCTCTCGACAAATTTGTCGTGATCATTGTCAACAATTTGACTTCTTACAAGTTGTGTGTCGAAATTCAGGATGAGAAATACCATCCTTGCCCCTCGATGAATTGTGTCATCATCGACAACATTCTTGCCTCCCCTCAACACAAACTTGTTCATATTGTGTGTTGTATCTTGATTTCCCCGCTATCCAACCTATGTTATGTACTACCGTGGAGTATTACCATCTTTGATGTCAAGAATGTCGTGAGCATTGCTCCACCTCTTAGAAATTCTTGGTACAGTGATACTTCTCACCATCACCATTCTTTCTTGGTCCCCGTGTTGTTTCTAAACGAAATACCGACAAATGGTCTGTGACGTGTAAATTCTAAACTTCTAGCAACCCTATTGCTTTGAAGTTATTGGTCTATAGTTTCATTCTACGTCTATGGCTTAATGAATCATCATTCGAACGTTGATCGTGCTACCTAGCCCATAATTCGGGTGCACATTTCAACCAATGTTTAACTGTGTATGTTTTCCTCGAGCATACATCATTAAGTCATTCGATCTAGCTAATGTTATCTCCTTGTTCACATAGTTGTGGAAATCCATCTTTAGGAAATCTCAATGGAATGTCGCTGAGTCCATCAGCCACCTCCTAACCCTCTCTTTGGTTTAATGATGAACTCTGGTTTCGGAACTTGCTTTCATAGTTCATTTCCCGAGAATCTTACAATGTCATCCCGTCAATTTGTGTTGCACTTTTCTTCTCAGACATCCTGAGTCTGAGGTATCCCGACACCAATCAGATCTGAATCTCGGTCAGATATGATGGTTGGAACATATTTCCAAGAGTTGTAACATTGGTCTATTTATGACCCGGTAAGGTGATGTCATGCCTAACACACCTGGCCGGAGGACCTATTGTTATAAGTTTTCCTTTTTAGCAAGGTTAGCTATTCTTCCATGAAGAAATTGTAAGACTTATTCTATAAGTTGTTCCTGATGGATCCTTTTTGTTTCCAAATTCTGATCTTCACCTGTTGACCATGTCAATGCTATCTCAAAGCATGTCTATGGTACTCCGATTTTCAACGGGAACATTTGAAGCACAATGCTAAATGTTTCCTGCGCAATTATCCAAACACCGTTGTATGGGTAATGTCATGAAAATTCTCTCCCGTACCTAAAGAGTTTTCTACATTATATCATGTCATGGATATCATGCTCTGCTTGTCCTTGGGAACGATATACCCTTGAAATATGTGTTTAAACACATTTTCCTTTCCATTCTTCTTTTTAATCTGATATTCATATTTTCCTTTCCATTGTTTGGTTTAACCTTTCTGGTGATCTATATGATCTAAGCAGTAATATTCTCCTGCTTATGTAAACACCTCGGTGTACAACTCTGTCAGTAAGACCCTGTTACTATTGTTGGTGACATTTCGGTAACCACCGATGGACGAGAACTTTGCCAAATGGTCCGCCTCGTTTCAACGAGCAGGAAAACAGTTCTCTTCGTCCCTCGCCCTTCGTACCGACGATGTTGCTGACATATAACTGACAGGCTACCCTCTGACATGCCTTGCTATCATGATCGTGCAAGATGTCACTGCTCCAAAAAAAACCACATGGTGGGCCCATAACCCACAGTTCCACAGGATCGAAACCTGACTCTCCTGTACCCCTGTTCCCAAGGTTATACCTCGCGCTTGGCTCCGTATGCAAGTCACGGGCCACCTACGTAGTAGACTATTCTGGTATCAGACACAAGATTCATTCTTCGACGCTTTGAACCCCTTCCACTCTGTTTCAGACATCGAACAATTGTCTATCCGCTTGGAACTCCTTATTGTACCTTCTTACTTTGCTCTCGAGGTCTTTCATTTGTTCAACTCGAGAGATATTCATTTGTTCTTTCATGGGATACTCCCAGACGATTACCCTTATAGCATTCTATCGTTGTCGAACTGCCCCTTATTCGTAAGTACGATGGAGTTTCCGAAGGAAGGAGGCTGACTTCATCATGATGACCTAGAGCAGAGAAATGAAGACATCAACATTAGGGATCAACTTCTTCGAGAAGAGCAAGCAAGACCGAGAAGATTCATTAGAATTTCGTAACCAGACCTTTCCCCTTACTCCCCCTCTTAAATCTCGGGACGAGATTTCTTGTAGTGGAGGAGAATTGTGACGCCCGGATAATTAAGCTACAATAACTTTCTACTAACGATGCCACGTCACCTCGATTACTGTTGTTAATCTCGCGTTAGGTCAAAACCGGATCGAAATTCAAATTCAAAATATGGCAAACAACAAAAGTTTTCAAAAATTAAAACTAAAATGTTCGGGTTGTTTCAAATAAATCGCAAGCAATTATGGTGGAGAGACCAAGCTTTGATAAAATGTTTAAAGGCTCTAAAGTAATTAAAACAGCAGCTATGACAATTAATTAAATGCCTTTTAAAAATAATAATAATGCAAACTATTTTAATCAGGTGTCAAACTTTTTGGGGCAGTAGAATAAATTATAACATTAATTTAGGAGTTGTATTTATATTTTATAAAACAGGAATTAAAAGAATAAAATAGAAAAGAAAATATATAAAAAAAGGAAACAGAAAGGAAATAAAAGAGAGAGAGAGAACCCCCCTGGCCAACTGGGCCAAACGGCCCAGCCGGCCAGCCACTAACCCAGACGGCCCACCCATCTCCTCTCCATAACCCCCCTGGGGAAACCCTAGCCCAACCGAACCCCCCCTTTCCCCTCCCGACCCGATCTGGATCGGGAACGATCCCCACTCCCTCCTCTCTCTCTCGATCCAGTCTGGATCGGTGCCCCATCGCCCGATCCCGCCCACATCGTCGCCCCTCGCCATCGTTCGCCGGAGCCACCCCGTCACCGGAGCACCTCCTCGCCTTTTTCCCCGTCGGATCGCTCGAGCCGGAGCCGCTCGACCCCCCCTACGAACCATCGCCGGCCGCCGCCCCCGCGGTCCTCTCCGTCGCCGGCGCTCCCCGTCCCCGTCGCCGATGCCACCTCGCCGGACTGCTTCGCCTGCGTCGCCATCGTCCCCGACCCCCTCCACGAGCCCCGCTGCCCCGTCCCTACAAACCTCGGTGTAACGCCCACGATGCGGCTATATCTCCCACGTGTCGAGGCACGACTTAGAGGCATAATCGCATAGTGGTTTTGTCGCAAGAAGGGTCATCTTCACACAATCCCATGTAATGAACAAGAAAGGGATAAAGAGTTGGCTTACAATCGCCACTTCACACAATACATAAATAAATATCATACATCATCCAAAATTCAAACATATAGACCGACTACGGTCAAAATCCAGATGAAAATAAGACAACCCCAAATGCTAGATCCCCGATCGTCCCAACTGGGCTCCACTACTGATCATCAGGAAAAGACACATAGTAACGACCACGTTCCTCGTCGAACTCCCACTTGAGATCGACCCCATCATCTGCACTGGCATCGTCGGCACCTGCAACTGTTTTGGTAGAATCTGTGAGTCACGGGGACTCAGCAATCTCACACCCGCGAGATCAAGACTATATAAGCTTGTAGGAAAGGAAGGTGTAATAAGGTGGAGCTGCAGCGGCAATAAGCATATATGGTGGCTGACATACGCAAGAGAGAGCGAGAAGAGAAGCAACAAAACGGTCATCATCTAGCAATGACCAAGAAGTGATCCTGAACACCTACTTACGTCATACATAACTCAGACCGTGTTCACTTCCCGGACTCCGCCGAGAAGAGACCATCACGGCTACACACGCAGTGGATATATTTTAATTGGGTCAAGTGACTAGTTCTCTACTACCGGACATTAACAAATTCCCATCTGCCTCATAACCGCGGGCACGGCTTTCGAAAGATAATACCCTGCAGGGGTATCCCAACTTAGCCCATCATAAGCTCTCACGGTCAACGAAGGATAAACCTTCTCCCGGAAAAACCCGATCAGTCTCGGAATCCCGGTTTACAAGACATTTCGACAATGGTAAAACAAGACCAGCAACTTGCAGTAGAAGCACTCAGTTTCAGGCTTAGGTCCAGACTTGGGCTTTTTCCCGGGAGCAACAACTTGCTTGCTATTCTTCTTGAAGTTCCCCTTCTTTCCTTTGCCCTTTTTCTTGAAACTAGTGATCCTCTTAACCATCAACACTTGATGCTCCTTCTTGATTTCTACCTCCGGAGCCTTGATCATTGTGAAGAGCTCGGGAATCGTCTTGTTCATACCTTGCATATTATAGTTCATCACGAAGCCTTTATAGCTTGGTGGCAGTGATTGAAGAACTCTGTCAATGACACTATCATCTGGAAGATTAACTCCCAGCTGAGTCAAGTGGTTATGGTACCACTACAGGAATCAGGCACTTTGCCGTCTGCCATGGCTGACGGCAAAGGCATACCGGGAACAGGTCCGGCTGAATATGCTACGGCGAAGGGCTCTTTGACGCCTGCTGGCGGACGACAAAGATGAAATGGTCTTTGCCGTCCGCTAGCAGACGACAAAGGACCTGGACGGGACACGTGGCAGCTTATGGCTGTTAGGGGGTTAATGGTGCGCTTTGTCGTCTGCTGGCAGATGGCAAAGAGGCAAAGTTCTTTGCCGTCTGGCGGCAGACAGCAAAGAAACCATATAGGGCCCCAGGTTGCACAGGTAGCTGCCACGTGGCCAGCTGATGGCAAAGCTCTTTGTCGTCTGCCAGCTGACGGCAAAGTGCCTGTATAGCCCCTGTTTTTTCTTAAATTCATTCAATTTGACAGAATTTCACAGATACACACACACACACACATTTCAAAAGAATTTCAACAAGCATACCAACAATAAGTTTCCAACAACATAAGAAACATACAAGTTTCCAACAACATATCCAACATACAATGATTTCCAACAACATATCCATATATACATACATATCCAATAGAAGTTTCCAACAACATATCCATATGTACATATATATCCAAAAGAAGTTTCCAACAAGTTTCCATAAACAAAAAGGAAGCACAAGGAGAAGAGTACACTCCATCAATGCTAGCTTCCTCATCTAAAGCAAATCTGCAAATTGGGAAAGATGAAAGTTAGAAGAAGAAGAACAAGAAGAAGACTAGCTAGAAGAAAAAGAATAAAAGGAAGACGAAGAAGAAGAAGAATTTATCTTCTCTTTCTTTTTCTCCTCTCCTCTTCTTTATCTTCTTCTTCTTCTAAGTAAGCTAGGTAAAAATGTTAGGTGTGTAGGTCATTTTAGAGCTAAGCTAGGTAAATAGGTCATTTTGGAGCTAACCTAGGTAAAATGGATCATATTGGAGCTAACCTAGGTAAACTTGGTCATTTGGGAGTTAACCTAGGTAAACTTATGCCATTTTTGAGTTAACTAAGCATATTATGCCATTTTTTACAGAACTAAGCTAAGTATAGGTCTTTCTTGAGCTAACCCAGGTAACTAAGCATATTAGAGCTAATTTAGCATTTTAGAGCTAACTTTGGGCTAACTTAGGTCATTTTGGAGCTAACTTAGGTAAAATTGATCATTTTGGAGCTACTTAGGCTTATTATGTCATTTTCGAGGAAAATAAGCTAACTATATGACATATATGAGGTTACCAAGATTGTTATGCCATTTTAAGCCTAAGTAAGCTAATTATGCCATTTTTTACATAAGCCAAGTGTATGTCATTATTGAGCAAACCTAGGTAACTAAGCATATTAGAGATAACTTAGCATATTAGAGCTAACTTAGGTCATTTTGGAGGAAACAAAGCTAAGTATAGATCATTTTGGAGATCTGACATACGTGACATAGTTCACTCCTCCTTCTTCTCCTTCTCCTTCATCATCCTGATGCGCTTAGAGCGGCGAGGCAGTGGGATGTACTCTTCTACCACAATTGGCATGGTCATGTCGCCCGGCTGTGGGATCGCCGGCGCCACCACCATCGCGAGGTCATTGTCAGGCACCACCACCATCGCGAGGCCATGTTCAGGCAGCACCATCGCTAGGTCATCCTCAGCCACCACCATCTCTTTCCCATCGTCAGCCACCACCATCGCTTGGCCATCGTCAGCCACCACCATCGCGACGAGGTCATCGTCAGACAGAATAGGCTGCACCTCCTCATCCCCACTCTGATCCTCTTCTACCCCACTCCATTCCGGATCATCCTCGCTACTGCTTTCGCTGTAGCCAGACTCGCTACTGCTTTTGCTGTAGCCAGAGTCGCTGCCACTGCTTCGATTGCCTGACCAAATGCAACAAAGTTTTTTTAACAATCAGTGTGAGACAAAGCCAAATAGAGAGGAAGAAGAGGCAGAGCATACTGGCATCGTCGTCGTCCTGGTAGCACAAGCGGCACATAGTTGTGTTGAACACCTTCACGGTGAGCATGGCGTCGCCGTCGTACCTGAAGACAAGGAAGTACCCGTGCCTCAGGTCATAGGCACGGACGAACTACTCCCAGCCACGACACAGGTACATGTGGTCGTTCCTGATCACCACCTCCACGTCCCAAAGCCTGCTAAGCCCGCTGCCGGCCTGTTGCAGCTTCACATTCTTTGGCCGATGGTCCTCCAGCATCTCCATAAAAGTGTCAGGCAGCCTCTGCAACGTGGTTCAAGGAGTGATGTAGCAAACAGCAGAGTTATGATAAAGAGATGGGTGAAGGGGAGATCTCTCCTTTTATATACCTGCCTCTTGGAGGAATTCTCAAGTATGACTGTGAAGAACTCGAAACCTTCCAAGTCATACTCCGGTGTGGCAGAGCATAGCCTGCGGTGGCGGCGTCCCCCCATCTCTGATAAGGAACAGAAGAGACCAATTACTACCCTTACAACATTATCATATAACATTACTGTCGGCGTTCTGGGAACGGGGGTCCCCGGACTTGCCTGCCTGCGGCCCACGACATGGCTATGCTAGCGGGACTATACGGCCCATCTTCATCAACAAAACATTCAAGACCCTCGCGAGGGGCCAAGCCTCGCAAGGCGGACAATGCAAGACCTCCTCAGGAGCGGAGATATCAAGGCAGGGCAAAACCTCACGAGGCTCTCGTGACGTGAGCCATGACGATCGACACCAGGCGGGCGCCAGCGCGTGCAGCGTCCTTGTTTCCTCTTTGGTGCCAAGCAGGCAAGCGCAGGCGCGGAGTACCGAGGCATCAGGCAAAGGTTTCAATATCAGTACAACAAGACCAAGACCAGCAGGCCAGCAGGACGGAGGTCACCGTGGAGCCCAAGACGGCGTCATCACCAGAGCCCTTTCGCAGGCGAAGACCGCTTTTGTCAGGATAGCTTGTACTAGCTGTCCCCTTTCAAATTGGCCGCCGTTGTTGGCTCCCTTCCCGCTCAATATTTGGGGAGAGGACCAGGGCCTATATAAGTAGAACTAGCCAGCGAGCATCGAGCATCGAGTCCTGGCCCACACAAGTTCGACAAGCACAAGAACACCTCAACCTCAGGAGGCTGTTCTTCCCCTTGTACTATTCTTCATCAGCCCAAGAGGCAACCCACCACCACACACTGGAGTAGGGTATTACACCACAACGGTGGCCCGAACCAGTATAAATCTTGTGTCCCTTGTGTTGTGAGTTCGTCGAGTTCGTCCGCAAGATCTTAGCGAGCTAGGGCGTAGATCGATAGGAGGGAAAGAACTTCGCGTGCACCCCAGAGTTCGAACCTTAAGGGTTTTGCCGGAACCCCAGATCCGACATTTGGCGCGCCAGGTAGGGGTGCGCTGGAGCCTCTTCCTCGCCGATCGATCCACCGACGCCCCGCGCCCTGATGTCCGGCAATCCAAGGCCAGACTCTGACCGCTGGGCAGCTTGGCCAGCCCGAGCGGTGTCACCTCCCAAGAAGACCTCGACCCCGCGCTCCAGGCGGCACGAGCGCCATCCAACGCTGCGGGGCGCGAGCGGCGCGGCCAGGCGT
Source organism: Triticum aestivum (assembly GCF_018294505.1). Classification (NCBI taxonomy): domain Eukaryota; kingdom Viridiplantae; phylum Streptophyta; class Magnoliopsida; order Poales; family Poaceae; genus Triticum; species Triticum aestivum. The sequence goes on from NC_057802.1 coordinate 432,218,738, forward strand.
CGTCCACCCTCACTCCACGGCAAGTGCGAGCCGCTGCTAGGGCAGCAAGCCACACCGCAGCGACGGCGCCGCACACACGGCGGGAGCAGGCGAACATGCGGGCAGCGCTCATGGTGGCGCGAGAGCTGCTACGGTGCCGGCTGATGCAGAGCGGCCGGGATGCACTGCTAGAACGCGTCGCCGAGCTGCTGGATGCGGCGGCATCGGGAGCGCCGCCCTTCTGCTATCAGCTTCCTTCTCAGACCACTACGGGGTCTCACGGCGGGCCTCGCCGCAACCACGCGCCATCGGGTGTGCCTGGGGGCTTCGTCAACACCAGCACGGCCGGCGGCACCGGGGGCTCCACCGCCCCCATGCCGCCCGCGACAAGCATGGGCACAAGCGTCGCCTCCCATGGTCCCAGTGAGATGCCGCGCTACCATCCTCAAGATGCCACGCTGGGCCGGGCAACATGGAGTGTGGGGCACTACGGCGAGGTGTTCGGGGTAACGGCCGCAGAAGCCTACGTGCCCCGCATGATGGACCAGGAGTACGCGCCGGAGGATGACCCCGGCTCGTTTCTCGGAGGAGACTAGGAAGAAGGAACGCTAGAAGTCGAACCCTTCCAGGAACCGACGGAGAACCGGAATGATCGCGCCAGCAACAACAACTACAGGGTACCACTAATCTCTCAGGAGCAGGCTTACGCTAACCGTGGGCTGCAAGTGAATCAGGTCACAACGTCGGTCGATGACCCCGGCGCAGCAGCATCCCTTCCGCCGGGGGAAGCGCACTGGGGGCCACGCGGAGGGAGCCAGGAGCAAGGCCCCTCCCCACTTCGCGCGAAGCCAGGCAACGCCCGGAGGTAGGCCCTCTGCCGGGGAGGTGCCGGCGAGCCTTCCCCCGGCAGAGGACCCGTGGTCGCCGAGGGCACCGCTGGCGTCCCCTTTCCCCCCTTTGTGTCGTCCAGCTTGCCGGTCGGCTCAAAGGTGGTCGAGGGCGGCGCAAGGCGGGGCCCTCGTCTGGAGATATGAAGCAAGGCCGGTTCCTGTGAAGAAGGCCCAGTGCCTGTGAAGCTCGCCGCCCATGACACTCTCACGTAATAATGAGTGGGGCTGTACACGCCCCGGAGTCTCAGGGGTGCCAGCCTCAGGCCCTGGGGCTCCCTCCCACGCCTAGTGGCAGAACTTAGCTCCGCGCTGGTGAGAAGACTTGAAGACCAGAAGACTAGACTAGGCGCCGGACGCGGCCATTTCCTTTGGATATCTTCTTCTGTAGCCTTGCTTTCTGGAGTTGGATTTAAGTTGAAGTCGAGCTTTTGTCGATGTGTGAGGGGGGTGAATTTTCTTGTTCAAGCGATTTCTTGCCATCTGGTTCTTGCCTTGTTCTGGAGCTCACGCTCGCCGCATCCCCCTCGCGGGCCCCTCGCGAGCGGGGCTGGGCACAGCACGCGCGCCACGCGCGCTGATCGGCGCAGGAACCTCGTGAGGCCCTCTCGGGCAGGTCAGCAGACCCTTCAGGAGCTCCGTGGCGACTCTCGATCTTACAACCCGATTCAGGGCCCGCTCCAGCTAAGGTAAGCAGTAGCGGCAAAACTTGCCGTCAGACTCATGACTGGCCAAAACACACCCTCGGTTCGGCATAAAGGAGTAGAAATCATGATTCGCTTACATGAGGGGCTCCCCCTCCCAAAATGCTCTCACAATGTTTAGGGGCCATGCCCGAGTTTTTGCATACAGGGTGAAGCAGTAAAGAGACGAGGAATTAGCCAGATATGTTGCTCGCTGCATCCTCCGCGGCATCTTCAGACGTGGCGCTTGCGTCGCTGTCGCCATCATTGACGCCACCACCACCGTCACCAGCGCCGGTGTCTCCGTCATCGGCCACGTCGCCCCCGTCTGCGGCGACCACCACCGCGTCGTCCTCTGAGGTGAAGGCCCTGACCAACGCGTCCGCGTTGTCCTCTACCCACCGCGCCAGGTCATCCCGGACGACCGTAGGTACGGGGGCGATGGCAGCGTCGAAATCGAAGTCGGGGTTGGCGTTCAGGAGGTGGCTGAAGACACGGGAGAAAGCGCGCTCGAGCAGTCCGCGACTCCTCTCTTCCACGAGCCTGCGAGCTTCGTCAGACCGGGCCTCCAGGCGTGTCACCACGTCGGTGAAGAAGCGGAGGTGCTGGCGTAGTCATTCACCTGAGGATGGGGGGCGTTTGCGTCACAGACATGGCCCAAGGCAGTGTTGGCCCTGTTCCGAAGATCCTGAAGCATGGGAGCGTGAACGCGCTCCAACGTCCGCCTCTCCAGCACTTCCTCCCTGTTTTGCCGCGCGACGGCCTCGGCGTCATCAACCCGCCTCCGGAGGGAGAGAAATTCGGCGCGGGCGGAGGCCAGCTCCGCCTGCGTCGCGGCCAGGGCGACGACTGTGGCCTCCGCGCGCCTCTTTGCATCAGCAAGCCTGGGCCTGAGGGCAGCGGCCCTGCCCGCATCCTCCGTTCCCGCGAGCTTCAACTTCAAGTCATACCTACCCTCCAGATCTGCGCGAGCTTCGGCCACCCGATGATCAACCTCCTCCTGAGCCTTGGCCTCGCGTGCGCCAACGGCATCTTCTGCTTGGGCAACTTGGCGCTCCCTCGTCTCCAGCTGCTCAAGCTCGAGGCTGCGCTCCATGGCCTCCAGAGCCAACGCCTCCTCGCGCTTCTGGACCTCTTCTTCCTCGGCGGGCGTCCCCCTCAGCGACGCAAGGGCGGCTCTGCGCGCCTCCACCTGCTGCTCGAGGGACGCACTCCAGGCCTGGAGCTCCCACGACGACAGTCAGCCTCGCGACGACAGTCAGCCTCGCGAGCCTCCTCCAAGGCCCGGGAGCAAGCCTCACGAGAAATCTTGAGGGACGCCTCAGCCTTCCCATTGGCAAGATCGCGCTGGTAGCGGCCAAGGTTGATGGCCACCCTCAGCTTACGCCGTTCCTCCACCAGCCGAAGACCTTCAGCCTCAAGTCGTGAGTCGACACCTGTGAGTTCTTCGCCGAGTCGGCTCATCGCGTCCATCGCCTTCTGGAAGAGCTCATGACGAACGACGCTCCGCCCGCGTTCCAACTCCAAGGCACGCCCCACCTCGTCCTCCGCCACGGGGGCTGTGGGCGGGCCGTTAAGCGGCGCACCCCCTCTTAGTAGGGGGCTGGGGGCTGGTGCTGCTCCAGGTACTGGCCCGACCTCACGAGGGGCCCTGGCCGAATGGGGCCCGCTGCTCAAGGAGGAACTGAATGCCGAAGCCAACCAGCTGCTGTCCATAACCAGGGGAGGAGACCGGGGAACGGCCGCCAGGATCAAAGCCAGACCGTGCAGGAAGGGCAACGAAGCTGCAGATTTAAGGCACCAAGAAGGCGAGCGCACCCCCTCGGCCAGCGCCGCTCCGGGCGCGACGTGCAAGCTCGGGGTACTCAAGACTGACGGGGGTGCCGAGGAAGGTGGGGATTGCTTCACGAGGGACCCAACGGCCCTGGCAGAAGGGGTCCTGAAGAGCCAGCGTCAGGAAGGAAAGCAGCAATGAAGAAATCGCAAGGTGCAGTACTTACTCGTCGACAGCAAAGTACTTTTGTCGCTTCAACGGACCGAAGATGCTATTGTCGCTCGGGGATCCTTTCCTCTTGCGGAGCTACTCGAAGTCCACGCAAAGCTGACCGAAGCGCTGGACGTGGCGGCCAGCGCGGGGCGAGGCCGAGGAAGAGCTTGGAAGGACAACTTCAGGGGTGCCCGGTTGCGGTGAACAGTCGGGCGCCGTCTCACCACGACCTCCCGAGGCTTCCGGGGCATTGACCTCGGAAACCGCAGGCTGCGTCGCCTCAGTAACTGACGCCCTAGGGGAAGGATTGCGAGCTCCCGAGGACGACGCCCCAGGATCACCACGCAGCATGTGCTCCTCAGCACTTGGGCCACCAGCCTCCGTCGGAGCTCGCCCTCCTGCACCCTCACTTGGGGCGAGCTCGGCGCCGGCGGCGAGGAAGGGAACCACGTCGATGGGGTTCTTGCGGGGCCCCACCAGGCCGATCGGGCGCAGCCCCCACTCATCAAAGGAGGGCATGCTCTTGGCAAATTCGGCTTTGTTCTCGCAGCAGTACAGCACACAGCTCTTCCTTGGCATGTCATCCGGCAGAGGGGCACCCGTCAGGACCGTAAGCACCGTTTGCCGCGTCGTAAGAGGAAGCCCCTCCTCCTGAAACCTCATATGGTCTTGACTGCTGAGCAAGGCCCACATCGGGCGGGAATGGTGCTGAAGCGGAGCGACTCGGCGCTTGATGAACTCCTTCACCACCATAGGCGTTGTCACGCCGCGGTCCTTCAACCTCCTCAGCCTGAGCCAGATGAGGGCGAGACGGGGGCTCGGGAGCCTCTGGTGGCCCCAACTAGAGTTGGGAACAGCAGGCCCTGGCGAAGCATGGAGCAGGGGGGCTGAGCACACCGGCATCGACAAACACCCATCGTGTCCGAAACTCGCGCGTGGATGGAGGAAGCTCAAAGTCGATCCCCGCGCCCGCTGTCGCGGCCACAGCCTGGAAGCTCATGCACCCCGAGCTCTGCCAAGGGTCAGCTAGATGCAATGAGAAGAAATGGCGGAGGAGGGCCACCGAAGGAGCGATGCCCACCATGGCTTCGCACACAAAGGCGAAGACGGCGAGAAGAGTCACAGATTGAGGGTCGAGATGCAGCATGTGGATCTGATAATGCTCGAGCACTGCGTTGAAGAAGGCGGAGAAGGGGGGAATCAGGCCAGCCCAAAGGGCATCTATGAAGATTGGGACCTCAGTGGTTGCCCGGGGAATGCGAGTGCGAGACGCGGGCCAAGCCACCGTCTCTCCCCACTCGTTGAAACTGGAAGCAAGCATGGGGCGCACCTTGTCCATGGCCTCGTCGTTGAGCACTAGGGGTCGGCCGAGCGCAGGCTCGAAGGACGGAGGCGCACTTGGCGAAGGCAGGGGCTTCTTCCCCTTGTCTGCTCGTCCCGGCGTCATAGTGACGAGGCAAGCAGGGCGCAGATCAGATTGAAGGGGAGGAGCAGAGTCTCGAGAAAGTAGAGAGATTGGGGGAGCCAGGCGTGGGCGAAAGAAGAATAACTGTGTAGGCTGCGGGGGCGCATAGCCAGGCGGATTCAAAGGCAGCGTGGGGGAGCGGAGACGCCCACGTCCAATCAATCGCCACGCGTCAACCAAGGCCGCATGCTTTTGGGGCCCGCGGCGATCCATACTTGACCTTTGGCTTCGCCTCGAAGCCAAGCCCGAGCACACCTTGGGCCCGGGGGCTACTGTCGGCGTTTTGGGAACGGGGGTCCCCAGACTTGCCTGCCTGCGGCCCACGGCATGGCTATGCTAACGGGCCTGTACGGCCCATCTTCATCAAGAAAACATTCAAGACCCTCGCAAGGGGCCAAGCCTCGCGAGGCAGACGAAGCAAGATCTCCTCAGGAGCGGCCTCTCCAGGCTGCCTCGCGAGGAGCAGAGATATCAAGGCGGGGCAAACCTCGCGAGGCACTCATGACGTGAGCCATGACGATCGACACCAGGTGGGCGCCAGCGCGCGCAACGTCCTTGTTTCCTCTTTGGTGCCAAGGGGACAAGCGCAGGCGCGGAGTACCGAGGCATCAGGCAAAGGTTTCAATATCAGTACAACGAGACCAAGACCAGCAGGCCAGCAGGACGGAGGTCACCGTGGAGACCAAGACGGCGTCATCACCAGAGCCCTTTCGCAGGCGAAGACCGCTTTTGTCAGGATAGCTTGTACTAGTTGTCCCCTTTCAAATTAGCCGCCGTTGTTGGCTCCCTTCCCGCTCAATATTTGGGGAGAGGACCAGGGATTATATAAGTAGAACTAGCTAGCGAGCATCGAGCATCGAGTCCTGACCCACACAAGTTCGACAAGCACAAGAACACCTCAACCTCAGGAGGCTGTTCTTCCCCTTGTAGTGTTCTTCATCAGCCCAAGAGGCAATCCACCACCACACACTGGAGTAGGGTATTACACCACAATGGTGGCCCGAACCAGTATAAATCTTGTGTCCCTTGTGTTGTGAGTCCGTCGAGTTCGTCCGCAAGATCTTAGCGAGCTAGGGCGTAGATCGGTAGGAGGGAAAGAACTTCGCGCGCACCCCAGAGTTTGAACCTTAAGGGTTTTGCCGGAACCCCAGATCCGACAATTACAGCAGCTGAAGTTTTGAGCAGAAGATAATCAACTACAATTAATTAATTTGGTAGGTTAGATGGCAATAGTTGGAACAGCCAAGTTTTTAGACATGAAAGAAAACTGAGAAAAAAAAAGCAATGCACTTGTGCTCAACAACATCAACAACACTTCAAAACTAGGGATTTTTTAGACATGAAATAAAACTAAAAATGTTGAAAAATAGAGCATAGTAATCTAAAAAACAGAGCATATTTTAGGTGGCTAGGTTGACATACTATAGTTGAGCACAAGATTTATTGCCATTGCACTAAATTACAAGCAATTTTAATTGAAGTGATCGACAGAAAAAAAGTTGATGCCAATAGCGAGCCGACATCGAGTTTCTCTTGGGTAAGCAAAGACCAACACGTCGACTACCAACTGGTTATCATCAAACAACTTCTAAGCTGAGCAGTGTGGGCAGAGTCCTAGTATTTGCGTGGACTTTGACACACATTGTGCAGGCGTCGGCCATAGACTTGTCATCTGTGTAGCAATGCTCTTACTTAAAACTAATAAAAGAACAAGCAAACTCACTAGTCTTTGCGTGGACTTTGACATTGTATTCCAGCACATCCCCTTGTATTTTAACTCAAATTAAGCAAAACTACCACTTAACTGCGTGGACTTTGACACAGATCGTGCAGGCGTCGGCCATAAACTTGTCATCTGTATAGCAATGCTCTTGCATAAAACTAACAAAAAGAACAAGCAAACTCACTAACAGTATTTCCAAACCACCTTTGAGAATTTAACTCCTAAAATTTTAAGAATTTGAACTTTTTGGCACACAGTCCTTCCTCCAAATTTAACTTCGCGGATCACAAATCTGCACAAGGCACGCAAATTAGCCTAAACTATCACTTGTGCTACTAATAGGCTACATGAAACAGAAAGTAAACCTAAACTAAATGTCAATTTTTCATCTTCTTCTTCTTCCTCCTGTCGGCTAAACCTAAACAAACATAAAGTCAACCTAAACCTAAACCTAAACAGAGAGAGAAGAGGGAGGGAAGAGGGAGGGGTTGCGCACCTCGGTGTTGGGACGGCCGGGTTCAAGGTCGGAGGCAGAGGGGGTTGGGCGTCCTTCTCGGGGGAGGGTCCGGGCCAGGGGGTCGACGGTGATGGCGTCGGGGTCTGGTGCGGCGTCGGAGGGGCCGGAGCTCGGGGCGGCGGTGGTCGACGACGGGACGGTGACAGCGCGATGAGGTGGCCGCGTTCGGCGACGGTGTC